>NC_088410.1:52500-72224 GCF_034236695.1 Oncorhynchus nerka | reverse complement strand
TTACTAAACCTGTATTAGCTACCTTTGGAGCACCTGTATATTGGCCAGCTTTTGCCTAAACCTGTATTGGCTTGCTAGACATAGTATTGGCGCGCACTCAAACCTGTATTGGCCACTTGCTGGGCCTTTGCTGGATTGTATTGGCGCTTTACTATATATTGGCCATAAACCTGTATTGGCCCACTTTGCTAAACCTGCTGATAACTACTGCTAGACCTGTATTAACCCTTTACTAAACCTGTATTAACCCTTTACTAAACCTGTGATATAACCCTTATTGGCCACTGATAGTGACTTTGCTAGGCCTGTATGAACCCTTTACTAAACCTTAGTGATGAACCCTTTACTAAACCTGTATTAACCCTTTACTAGGCCTGTGACGCTGCCCTAAACATAATATTGGCCTTTACTAAACCTGTATTAACTTTGCTTTACTAACCCTTTATAGGCCTGTATTGGCCCTTTACTGGACACCAATATTAACCACACTAAACACTGTATTGGCCTTTACCTAAACCTGTATTAACCTTTACTGGAGCCTGTATTTGCTAAACTGGCCCTTTACTAGACATAGCAATTAACCCTTTTATAGATGTATTGGCGCCCTTTGCTAGGCCTATATTGGCCTTTGCTAAACCATATATTTATAGACACTGTATTAACCCTTTTACTAATCTGTATTGGCCGCTTTACTAGACTGCAATATTGAAAAACACTAAACCTGTATTGACATTTACTGGACATATATTAACCCTTTGCCCTAACACTGTATTAACCCTTTACTAGGCCTTTGCTAGATTACTGTATTTGGCCAGCTGCTAGACATATGTTATTGCTAGACCTGTAATTAACCAGCAGGCCTGTATTGAAAAGCCCTTTGCCTAGACCTGTATTATCCCTTTACTAAATATAGTATTGACCCTTTACTAGACCTGTATTATTATACTAGACCTGTAGTAACCCTTTACTAAGCCTTAATTTAAGCTTTACTAGACCTGTATTAACCCTTCTACTAAACCTGTATTAACCCTTTACTAGACCTGTATTAACCAACTTTACTAGACCTGTATTAACCCTTTACTAGACCTGTAATAACCCTTTACTAAACCTGTATTAACCCTTTACTAACCTGTATTAAACCCTTTACTAACCCTTTACTAGACCTGTATTAACCCTTTACTAAACCTGTTAACCCTTTACTAGACCTGTATTAACCCTTTACTAGACCTGTATTAACCCTTTACTAGACCTGTATTAACCTTTACTAAACCTGTATTAACCCTTTACTAAAGACCTGTATTAACCCCTTTTACTAGACCTGTATTAACCCTTTTAGTAACCCTTTACTAAACTGTATTAACCCTTTACTAAACCTGTATTAAATCTTTAACCCTTATTAACTACTAGACCTGTATTAACCCCTTTAGATCTGTATTAACCCTTTTATAACCCTTTACTAAACCTTTACTAAACCTGTATTACAACACTAACCCTTTACTAAACCTGTATTAACCCTTTACTAAGCCTGTATTAACCCTTTACTAGACCTGTATTAACCCTTTACTAAACCTGTATTAACCCAACTTTTACCAAACCTCTAAGCCTTTTACTAGACCTGTATTAACCCTTTACTAACCCTTTACTAAATATTAACCCTTTGCTGACCTGTTTTAATAGCACACTAAGCCTGTGTGGCCCTTTACTAACCCTTTACTAAGACCTGTATTAACCCTTTACTAAACCTAGTTATTACATACACTAAACCTGTATTAACCCTTTACTAGACCTGTAATTAACACTTTGCACTAAATACACTAAAACTGTATTAACCCTTTACTAAACCTGTATTAACCCTTTTACTAGACCCATATTGACCAACCTTTACTAAACCTGTATTAACCCTTTACTAAACCTGTATTAACCTTTACCTAAACCTGTAGTAACCCTTTACTAGACCTGTATTAACCCTTTATAAACTGTATTAACCCTTTACTAGACCTGTATTAACCTTTACTAAACCTGTAGTAACCCTTTACTAAACCTGTATTAACCCTTTACTAAACCTGTATTAACCCTTTACTAAACCTGTGATAACCCTTTACTAAGCCACATAGAGACCTGTGATATTTGCCTAAGCCTGTATTAACCTTTACTAAACCTTTACTAAACCTGTGATATTACATTTACTAAATATGTATTAACCTTTAAACTGTATTAACCCTTTACTAAACTATAATAATATTAACCCTTTACTAGACCTGTATTAACCCTTTACTAGACCTGTGATAACCCTTTACTATATAATGATAACCCTTTATAAAACCTGTATTAAACCCTTTATAGACCTGTATTAACCCTTACTAAACCTGAACCCTTTAAACTGTAAACCTGTATTAACCCTTTACTAAACCTGTATTAACCCTTTACTAGACCTGTATTAACCCTTTACTAAACCTGTATTAATTTTACTAAACCTGTATTAACCCTTTACTAGACTGTATTAACCCTTTACTAAACCTGTATTAACCCTTTACTAGACCTTTACTATTAAACCTGTTTACTAAACCTTTACTAGACCTGTATTAACCCTTTACTAGACCTGTATTAACCTTTACTAAACCCTATTAACCTAAACCTGTATTAACTTTAGACCTGTATTAACCTTTTACTAGACCTGTATTAACCTCTTTACTAAACCTGTTTTAACCCTTTACTAAACCTGTATTAACCCTTTACTAAACCTGTATTAACCTTTACTAACCTTTACTAAACCTGTATTAACCCTTTACTAGACCTGTGATTAACCACACCTGCTAACCCTTTTACTAAAATGCTTGTTTAACCCTTTACTAACCCTTTACTGTTTGTATTAACCCTTTACTGGACCTGTATTAACCCTTTACTAACCCTTTACTAAACTGTATTAAATAAATTTACTAGACCTGATTAACCCTTTGCTAAACCTGTATTAACCCTTTACTAAACCTGTATTAACCCTTTACTAGACCTGTATTAAACCCTTACTAGACCTTACTAAACCTGTATTAACCCTTTACTAGACCTGTATTAACCCCTTTACTAAACCTGTATTAACCTTTTACTAAACCTTTCCTAAACCTGTATTAACCCTTTACTAGACCTGTATTAACCTTTACTAAACCTGTATTAACCCTTACTAAACCTGTATTAACCTTTACTAAACCTGTATTAACCCTTTACTAAACCTGTATTAACCCTTTACTAGACCTGTATTAACCCTTTACTAAACCTGTATTAACCCTTTACCTAAGCATTGTTTGCACTAGAACCTGTTTAACCCTTTTAACCCTTTGTTTAACCTTTACTGGGGTTTATTAACCCTTTACTAAACCTGTATTAACCCTTTACTAGACCTGTATTAACCCTTTACTAAACCTGTATTAACCCTTACTAGACCTGACCCTTTACTAAACCTGTATTAACCCTTTACTAAACCTGTATTAACCCTTTACTAAACCTGTATTAACCCTTTACTAAACCTTTACTAAACCTGTATTAACCCTTTACTAAACCTGTATTAACCCTTTACTAAACCTGTATTAACCCTAACCCTTACTAGACCTGTATTAACCCTTTACTAGACCCTTTACTAGACCTTACTAGACCTGTATTAACCCTTTACTAAACCTGTATTAACCCTTACTAAAACCTGTATTAACCCTTTACTAAACCTGTATTAACTTTACTAGACCTGTATTAACCCTTTACTAGACCTGTATTAACCCTTTGCTAGATTAACACCTTTACTAAACCTGTATTAACCCTTTACTAAACCTGTATTAACCCTTTACTAGACCTTTACTAGACCTGTATTAACCCTTTACTAAACCTGTATTAACCCTTTACTAAACCTTTACTAGACCTGTATTAACCCTTTACTAAACCTTTACTAGACCTCTATTAACCCTTTACTAAACCTGTATTAACCCTTTACTAGACCTGTATTAACCCTTTACTAGACCTGTATTAACCTTTACTAAACCTGTATTAACCCTTTACTAAACCTGTATTAACCCTTTACTAAACCTGTATTAACCCTTTACTAACCTGTATTAACCCTTTACTAAACCTGTATTAACCCTTTACTAAACCTTTACTAGACCTGTATTAACCCTTTACTAAACCTGTATTAACCCTTTACTAGACCTGTATTAACCCTTTACTAGACCTGTATTAACCCTTTACTAGACCTGTATTAACCCTTTACTAAACCTGTATTAACCCTTTACTAACCCTTTACTAGACCTTTACTAGACCTGTATTAACCCTTTACTAAACCTGTATTAACCCTTTACTAAACCTTTACTAGACCTGTATTAACCCTTTACTAAACCTGTATTAACCCTTTACTAGACCTGTATTAACCCTTTACTAGACCTGTATTAACCCTTTACTAAACCTGTATTAACCCTTTACTAAACCTGTATTAACCCTTTACTAAACCTGTATTAACCCTTTACTAAACCTGTATTAACCCTTTACTAACCCTTTACTAAACCTTTACTAAACCTGTATTAACCCTTTACTAAACCTGTATTAACCCTTTACTAGACCTGTATTAACCCTTTACTAACCCTTTACTAGACCTGTATTAACCCTTTACTAACCCTTTACTAAACCTGTATTAACCCTTTACTAAACCTGTATTAACCCTTTACTAACCCTGTATTAACTAAACCTGTATTAACCCTAAACCTGTATTAACCCTTTACTAAACCTGTATTAACCCTTTACTAAACCTGTATTAACCCTTTACTAAACCTGTATTAACCCTTTACTAAACCTGTATTAACCCTTTACTAGACCTGTATTAACCCTTTACTAAACCTTTACTAGACCTGTATTAACCCTTTACTAACCCTTTACTAAACCTGTATTAACCCTTTACTAACCTGTATTAACCCTTTACTAACCCTTTACTAAACCTGTATTAACCCTTTACTAACCCTTTACTAGACCTGTATTAACCCTTTACTAAACCTGTATTAACCCTTTACTAAACCCTAATCTTCAGTAAACGTTTCCTAAACCTTTTGTAAACCTTTCCTAAACCTTTCCTAAACCTTTAGTAAACCTTTCCCAAACCTTTAGTACACCTTTCCTAAACCTTCAGTAAACCTTTCCTAAACCTTTCCTAAACCTTTCCTAAACCTTTAGTAAACCTTTCCTAAACCTTTAGTACACCTTTCCTAAACCTTTAGTACACCTTTCCTATCTCCACTATCTGTCTGTCCATCAGTAGGATCACTAACCGTCCTGTCCTTCTCATCCCCTCTCCTCTTCAGGAGAACTACAGCATCCTGCACAAGAAGATTAACCACACCTGGGACTTTGTGGTGATGCAGGCTAGAGAACAGCTCAGGTAACTACACACACACACTCAGACACACTCAGACACACAAACACACACTCACCTCTCTTAACCCTGTGTGTCTCTCTCTGTGTGTGTGCAGGGCCTCTAAGCAGAGAAGGAAGGCTGACCGTATCGTTCTGGAGTGTCAGGAGCAAGCCTACTGGCTGACTAACAAACCATGTGTAAATATGCCACTATACTACTACTATACTACCACTATACTACTAAGATACTACTACTATACTACTATAATACAGCTTTATGACTACTACTACTAACACTACTGCCATAATACTAACCAGTGTCAGGAAACCTGTGGCTGATCAACAAACCTGTAAATATGCCACTATACTACCAACTACTACTGCCTACTACTACTATACTACCTGTAATACAGCTTTACTACTGTACTAACCCTTTACTAAACCTAATACTAACCCTTTACTACCTGTACTAACTTCACTAAACCATTTACTAACCCTTACTAAACCTTTATTAAACCACTTACTAGACCTATACTAAACCTTTAGTAAACTTACTTTACTACTTTACTATGCTACTACTATACTGCCTGTGCTGCTGCTACTGCCGACCTATACTACTAAATGCTGCTCCTAAACCTGTATTGCTGCTATCCTGCTTAACTGTGCTGTAAACTGTAACCTTTGCTAAACCTTTACTACACCTGTTCCTGCCGGTGTTACAAGCCTGCTGGCTGACTCAACAAACCTATACTGACTGCCGCTGTGCTAACCCTACTGCTGCTGTACTGCCGCTGTACCATGCTGCTGTATGCTGCTGTACTGCTGCTGCTGTGCTGCTGCTGCTGTGCTGCTGCTGCTGCTAACTGCTGCTGTACTGCCACTGTACTGCTACTGTGCTGCCACTGTACTGCTGCTGTACTGCCACTGTACTGCCACTGTGCTGTGCTGTGCTGCTGCTGCTGCTGCTGCTGCTGTGCTGCCGTAACTGCTGCTGTACTGCCGCTGTACTGCTGCTGTGCTGCTGCTGTACTGCTGCTGTCTGCCACTATACTACTGCTATAGTGCCCTATGCTACCACTGTACTGCTGCTGCTGTGCTGCTATGCTGCCAGCTGTCTGCTGCTGCTACTGCCACTGTACTGCCACTATACTGCTGCTGTGCTGCTGTAATGTGCTATACTACTACTGCTGACTACTGCCATAATACTAGTGTCACAAGCCTACTGGCTATTAACAAACCATGTGTAAATATGCTACTATACTACTACTATACTACTACTATACTACTATAATACAGCTATGACTACTACTACTACACTACTGCCATAATACTACCAGTGTCAGGAGCAAGCCTACTGGCTGATCAACAAACCATGTGTAAATATGCCACTATACTACTACTATACTACTACTATACTACTAACTACTACTATACTACTAACTACTACTATATACTACTACTATACTACTACTATACTACCACTACTACTACTACTATACTACTACTATACTACCACTATACTACTACTATACTACCACTATACTACTACTATACTACCACTATACTACCACTATACTACTACTACTATACTGCTATGACTACTACTATACTACTACTATACTACCACTATACTACTATACTACTACTATACTATACTACTACTACTATACTACCACTATACTACTACTATACTACCACTATACTACTACTATACTACCACTATACTACTACTATACTACTACTATACTACCACTATACTACTACTATACTACTATAATACAGCTATGACTACTACTACTACACTACTGCCATAATACTACCAGTGCCTGCTCGCCTCCCTACCACTGAGGAAGTACAGTTCCCGCTCAGCCCAGTCAAAACTGTTCGCTGCTCTGGCCCCCCAATGGTGGAACAAACTCCTCACTCAATCACCACCTTCCGGAGACACCTGAAACCCCACCTCTTTAAGGAATACCTAGGATAGGATAAAGTAATCCTTCTCCCCCTCCCCCCCTTAAAAGACCTAGATGCACTATTGTAAAGTGGCTGTTCCACTGGATGTCATAAGGTGAAAGCACCAATTTGTAAGTCGCTCTGGATAAGAGCGTCTGCTAAATGACTTAAATGTAAATGTAAGTGTCAGGAGCAAGCCTACTGGCTGATTAACAAACCATGTGTAAATATGCCACTATACTACCACTATACTACTACTATACTACTATAATACAGCTATGACTACTACTACTACACTACTGCCATAATACTACCAGTGTCAGGACTACTACACTATCAACAAACCATGTGTAAATATGCCACTATACTACCACTATACTACTACTATACTACCACTATACTACTACTATACTACTAAGATACTACTACTATACTACTACTATACTACTACTATACTACCACTATACTACTACTATACTACTACTATACTACTATAATACAGCTATGACTACTACTACTATACTACCACTATACTACCACTATACTACCACTATATGACTAAGATACTACTACTATACTACTACTATACTACTACTATACTACTATAATACAGCTATGACTACTACTACTATACTACCACTATACTACTACTATACTACTATAATACAGCTATGACTACTACTACTATACTACTATAATACAACTACTATACTACTACTATACTACTACTATACTATAATACAACTATGACTACTAGGAGCAAGCTACTACTATACTACTATAATACAGCTGTGACTACTACCACTATACTACCACTATACCACTACTATGCTGTTGCTATACTGCTGGATGCTGCTGCTGTACTACTAATACAGCTGTGACTGCTGCTATGCTGCTGCTATACTGCTGCTGTACTGCTGCTGCTGCTGCTATGCTGCTGTTATGCTGCTATGACTGCTGCTGTACTGCTGCTATACTACTGCTATACTGCTGCTGTACTACCACTGTGACTGCTGCTGCACTGCTGCTAAGTACTGCTGCTATACTGCTGCTATACTGCCGCTGTATTGCTGCTGTGCTGCTGGATGCTGCTGCTGTGCTGCTGCTGTAATAATACAACTATGACTACTGCTGCTATACTGCTGCTGTACTACTGTAATACTACTATGACTGCTACTGCTGCTGCTGCCATAATACTGCCATACTGCCGCTATACTGCTACTATACTACTGCTGTACTACTATAATACAGGCTATGACTACTGCTACTGCACTGCTGCCATAATGCTGCCATACTGCCGCTATACTGCCGCTATGACTACTGCTGTACTGCTGGATGCTGCTGCTGCTACTGCTACTGCTGCTATACTACTGTAATACTACTACTACTATACTACTACTGCCATAAGACTGCCATACTACTATACTGCTACTACACTACTACCATACTACTAAGATACTATTACTATACTGCCACTATACTGCTACTATACTACTAAGATACTACTACTATACTACTATAATACAGCTAGGACTACTACTACTACTACTATACTACTATAATACAACTATGACTACTACTACTATACTACTACTATACTACTATTAGATACCAATACTACTATGCTGCTACTGTACTTGGACTATGACTACTTCTACTATACTGCTATATACTGCTACTATACTACTAATATACTACTACTATACTGCTGCTGTGCTGCTACTATACTGCTATGTTACTACTATACTACTAAGATACTACTGCTATACTACTATACTACAACTATGACTACTACTACTATACTACTACTGTAATACTACTATACTACTATTATACTGCCACTGTACTACTATACTACTGCTGTGTACTACTATACTACTATAATACAATGTACTACTACTATACTACTACTGCCATGATACCACTACATACTACTATAATACAACTGTGGCTACTACTATAATACTACTATACTACTACTATACTACTATTACTATGCTGCTATACTACTACTGCCAGACTACTATACTATACTACTATAATACTATACTATGCTGCTAACTACTACTGCTACTATCACTACTGCTAACACTGCTATACTGCTACTATACTACTATAATGCAACTATCACTACTACTGCTATACTACTGTGATACCACTGCTATACTCACTATAATACAACTATGGCTACTACTATAATACTACTATACTGCTACTGTAATACTAAATATATTACTGCTACTACTGCTATAATACTACTAGACTACTATAATACAACTATGACTACTACTACCAATATTACTGCTATACTACTATTATGCTACTAATACTACTACTACTACAAGCTGCTACTACTTATACTACTATTCTAACACTACTACTGTAAGTATTACTACTACTACTGCTACTACTACTACTACTAATTTTACAAATATTACTATTACTATACTGCTACTACTGTTACTACTACTATGGGTACTAATTACTACTACTATACTACTACTTGACTGCTGCTGTACTACAACTATGACTATTTCTACTACTATGCTTCCACTACTACTAGACAACTACTACTACTACACTATGACTACACTATGACTACTACTACACTATGACTACACTATGACTACTACTACACTGTGGCTACACTATGACTGCTACTACACTATGGCTATTACTATTTCTACTGCTACTACTACTATACTACGACTATACTATGACTACTACTACTACTCCTACACTATGACTATATTATGACTACTACTACTACTACTACTACTACTACTACTACACTGGACTATTACTATTTATACTACTACTAATTTGACTAATATTACTACTACTGTACTGCTACTACTATACTACTAATATTACCACTACTAGACTACTACTACTACTACTAATATTACTACTACTACTATACTACTAATATTACTACTATACTACCATCGGCATACTACTAACACTACTGCTACTGCACTGCTACTACTATACTACTATACCACTATACAACCAATATTACTAACACCATACTACTCGTATTGCTACTACTATACTACTAATATTATTACTACTATACTACTAATATTAATACTATACTACTACTATACTACTTATGTTACTACTACTATACTACTATAACTATACAGCTAATATTACTACTACTATACTACTACTGCGCTACTACTTTACTACTACTGGACTACTATTATTACTACTACTACTACTACACTGATACTACTGCTATACTGCTACTACTACTACTACTACTACTATACTAGTAGTACTACTACAGACCAGATCAGTCTAACCCAGACCAGATCAGTCTAACCCAGACCAGTCTAACCCAGACCCAGACCAGAAAAAATATATAAGGGGAGTGAGGGAGAGGGAGGGAGGGAGGGGGTATAGAGACAAGGAGGAGCAGTGAGGGGAGGAGAGAGTGGAGTTGAGGGAGAGGAGGAGAGAGGGTATAGAGGGAGAGCAGGAGAGAGTGGAGGGGAGGGTGCACTTTCTCTTCTGTTCCTTAATTCTCATGAATTAAAGAGGAGGAGCGGAGGAAAAGAGAGTGCAGAGGAGTGGAGAGAGATAATGGAGGGAATAAAGATGGAGGAAATAGAGTGGAAAACATGAGCAGGGCTAAGTGCTCACACTCTCTCTCAGAGCTGACTGTGTGTGTGTGTGTGTGTGTGTGTGTGTGTGTGTGTGTGTGTGTGTGTGTGTGTGTGTGTGTGTGTGTGTGTGTGTGTGTGTGTGTGTCAGCTGACCAAGATGGCGTAGCAGTTGAACTTCTGTTATTGTCTTGTCCCGTGTACAGTCGTGGCCAAAAGTTTTGAGAATGACAAATATTAATTTTCACAAAGTCTGCTGCCTCAGTTTGTATGATGGCAATTTGAATATACTCCAGAACGTTATGAAGAGTGATCAGATGAATTGCAATTAGTTGCAAAGTCCCTCGTTGCCATGCAAATTAACTGAATTGCAAAAAAACATTTCCACTGCATTTCAGCCCTGCCACAAAAGGACCAGCTGACCTCATGTCAGTGATTATCCCTTTAACACAGGTGTGAGTGTTGACGAGGACAAAGCTGGAGATCACTCTGTCATGCTGATTGAGTTCGAATAACAGACTGGAAGCTTCAAAAGGAGGGTGGTGCTTGGAATCATTGTTCTTCCTCTGTCAACCATGGTTACCTGCAAGGAAACACGTGCTGTCGTCCTTGCGTTGCACAAAAAGGGCTTCACAGACAAGGATATTGCTGCCAGTAAGATTGCACCTAAATCAACCATTTATCGGATCATCAAGAACTTCAAGGAGAGCAGTTCAATTGTTGTAAAGAAGGCTTCAGGGCGCGCAAGAAAGTCCAGCAAGCAAGCTGTCTCCTAAAGTTGATTCAGCTGCGTGATCGGGGCACCACCACTACAGAGCTTGCTCAGGAATGGCAACAGGCAGGTGTGAGTGCATCTGCACGCACAGTGAGGCAAAGACTTTTGGAGAATGGCCTGGTCTCAAGAAGGGCAGCAAAGAAGCCACTTCTCTCCAGAATTTTTTTTTTCTGCAAAAGGTACAAGGATTGGACTGCTGAGGACTGAGGTAAAGTCATTTTCACTGAACTAACTAAGTGGCTTGGGGAACAAAACATCGATATTTTGGGTCCATGGCCAGGAAACTCCCCAGACATTAATCCCACTGAAAACTTGTGGTCAATCCTCAAGAGGCGGGTGGACAAACAAAAACCTACACATTCTGACAAACTCCAAGCGTTGATTATGCAAGAATGGGCTGCCATCAGTCAGGATGTGGCCCAGAAGTTCATTGAATGGGCTGCCATCAGTCAGGATGTGGCCCAGAAGTTCATTGAATGGGCTGCCATCAGTCAGGATGTGGCCCAGAAGTTAATTGAATGGGCTGCCATCAGTCAGGATGTGGCCCAGAAGTTCATTGAATGGGCTGCCATCAGTCAGGATGTGGCCCAGAAGTTAATTGACTGGGCTGCCATCAGTCAGGATGTGGCCCAGAAGTTAATTGAATGGGCTGCCATCAGTCAGGATGTGGCCCAGAAGTGAATTGAATGGGCTGCCATCAGTCAGGATGTGGCCCAGAAGTGAATTGAATGGGCTGCCATCAGTCAGGATGTGGCCCAGAAGTTCATTGAATGGGCTGCCATCAGTCAGGATGTGGCCCAGAAGTTCATTGAATGGGCTGGCATCAGTCAGGATGTGGCCCAGAAGTTAATTGACTGCAGAGGTCTTGAAAAAGAAGGGTCAACACTGCAAATATTGAGTCTTTGCATCAACTTCATGTAATTGTCAATAAAGGCCCTTTGACACTTATGAAATGCTTGTAATTATACTTCAGTATACTTCAGTATTCCCGTTAGATGAATTCACATAGTTCTTATGTGTTCATTAACCAATTCAATTAAAACACTCTGTCAGTTTCTAAGAATCTGTAAGGTTCTTATTTGTATAAAATAGACAGAGACCAGTCAAACAAAATTAGCCTAAGGCGTTTATTCGCGAGAGCTCTGGTCATAATACCATGTACATTGGTTTATATACCTCACATTTCATCATAAATGTCCCTCCTCCTCTCAGATACAACGGCAATATAGTTCACAAGCCTTCTCACATTGTCTACCACCTGTTAAACAATCTACTACCAGCCCAAGGTCTCTCCCCTCCCTGGGTAGGGACAGGATGTCCTGTAAGGAACACAGTATTCCATCTACTACTAGCCCAAGGTCTCTCCCCTCCCTGGGTAGGAACAGGATGTCCTGTAAGGAACACAGTATTCCATCTACTACCAGCCCAAGGTCTCTTCCCTCCCTGGGTAGGAACAGGATGTCCTGTAAGGAACACAGTATTCCATCTACTACCAGCCCAAGGTCTCTTCCCTCCCTGGGTAGGAACAGGATGTCCTGTAAGGAACACAGTATTCCATCTACTACCAGCCCAAGGTCTCTTCCTCCCTGGGTAGGAACAGAAAGTCCTTGTTCTAATTCTTGACTAAAACTACACATATTATATTCAGTGTTATGATTATAATAAGATTCATACATTCATACAGTAACAGAGTAGTATTCTGTTTAGTTATAGTTCTAAGCTAAATGTATACACAATTAAGCATTATTCATAAAAATCCCATAACAATTCCATAGTAACATCTGACAAAAATATCTAAAGACACCGAAGCAGCAGACTTTGTGAAAATTAATATTTGTGTCATTCTCAAAACTTTTGGCCATGACTGAAAATATAATTTTCTTTGTTTTCTTCATATATATTTTGTATATGTTTCTAATCTCAATTTCCATCTACGGACTGAACATGCTCTCTGCAACCCGCCTCACCCAATGTGGTACGGATCTGCTATTTATTACACTTTAGAACCGAACCCCTCACCAGAAGCTAGCCAGCTAACTAGCTACTAGCCAGTTAGCCACTGCTAGCGATCATCACCGTTAACATGGACATCAGCCAGCCTCAGCCCGGTCAATTCCTGCCAGTCTGCACAGCGCGATATACCCAGAGATTATCGGACTGCTTTTTGTCTACCACATCTCCGGATTCCTACTGCAAGTTCTGAACCTTTACACCAGATCATCGCAGCTGGCTAGCTGCTATCCGAGTGGCTATTCCTGGCTAACGTCTCTGTCCTGAAGCAAGCACCAGTTAGCCTGGAGCTAGCCTCAAGCTAGGCCCATCTCCTGGCTAGCCGAAGAGGTTCATCAGCCAATTCTTGGGCTACAATACCTCGTTTGCCAATTGGCCTAGACCCTTTAAGGTCGGCACGGAGCCCCGACGATCCATCACGACTGGTCTGTCGACATAACCGTCTGAGGTGGTTTCAACAGGGTCTTCCGTCGCGACGTCCCCAGAGGCCCATCTGCTATCCCGGCCTGCTAGCTGTCTGAATCGCTGTGTCTTCAGCTCACCTAGCGTAGTAGCACTACTGAATCGCTGTGTCTCCAGCTCGCCTAGAGTAGTAGCACTACTGAATCGCTGTGTCTCCAGCTCGCCTAGAGTAGTAGCACTACTGAATCGCTGTGTCTCCAGCTAGCCTAGCGTAGTAGCACTAATAAATTGGCTCCCTGAGTCATCTATTGCTACTCACCTGACCCGATATTCACTCTGCTACACATGCCTCTCCCTAATGTCAATATGCCTTGTCTATTGCTGTTTTGGTTAGTGATTATTGTCTTATTTCACTGTAGAGCCTCAAGCCATGCTCAATATGCCTTAGCTAGGCCTTTTGTTCCACTCCCCACACATGCGGTGACCACATTAACTGGTGCCTCTAGAGACAAAACCTCTCTCATCGCTACTCAATGCCTAGGTTTACCTCGACTGTACTCACATCCTACCATACCCTTGTCTGTACATTATGCCTTGAATCCATTCTTCCGTGCCCAGAAACCTGCTCCTTTTACTCTCTGTTCTGAATGCACTAGACAACCAGTTCTTATAGCCTTTAGCCGTACCCTTATCCTACTCCTCCTCTGTTCCTCTGGTGATGTAGAGGTTAACCCAGGCCCTGCAGCCCCCTGCACCGCTCCTATTCCCAAGGCGCTCTCATTTGTTGACTTCTGTAACCGTAAAAGCCTGGTTTCATGCACGTTAACATTAGAAGCCTCCTCCCTAAGTTTGTTTTATTCACTGCCTTAGCACACTCTGCCAACCCAGATGGCCTAGCCGTGTCTGAATCCTGGCTTAGGAAGGCCACCAAAAATCGTGAAATTTCCATTCCTAACTATAAAATTTTCCGACAACATAGAACCGCCAAAGGGGGTGGAGTTGCAAGCTGGACAATCTGGACCATACAAAACAGCTGAACAATCTGGACCCCTACAAAACAGCTGGGCAATCTGGACCCTACAAATCAGCTGAACAATCTGGACCCTACAAATCAGCTGGACAATCTGGACCCCTACAAAACAGCTGGGCAATCTGGACCCTACAAATCAGCTGGGCAATCTGGACCCTACAAATCAGCTGGACAATCTGGACCCTACAAATCAGCTGAACAATCTGGACCCTACAAATCAGCTGGGCAATATGGACCCCTACAAATCAGCTGGACAATCTGGACCCTACAAATCAGCTGGACAATCTGGACCCTACAAATCAGCTGGGCAATCTGGACCCCTACAAATCAGCTGGGCAATCTGGACCCTACAAATCAGCTGAACAATCTGGACCCCTACAAATCAGCTGGACAATCTGGACCCTACAAATCAGCTGGAGAGTCTGGACCCTACAAATCAGCTGGACAATCTGGACCCTACAAATCAGCTGGGCAATCTGGACCCTACAAATCAGCTGGACAATCTGGACCCTACAAATCAGCTGGACAATATGGACCCCTACAAAACAGCTGAACAATCTGGACCCCTACAAAACATCTGGACAATCTGGACCCTACAAATCAGCTGGACAATATGGACCCCTACAAATCAGCTGGGCAATCTGGACCCTACAAATCAGCTGGACAATCTGGACCCTACAAATCAGCTGGACAATATGGACCCCTACAAAACAGCTGAACAATCTGGACCCCTACAAAACATCTGGACAATCTGGACCCTACAAATCAGCTGGACAATATGGACCCCTACAAATCAGCTGGGCAATCTGGACCCCTACAAAACATCTGGCAATCTGGACACTACCAATCAGCTGAACAATCTGGACCCTACAAATCAGCTGGACAATCTGGACCCTACAAATCAGCTGGACAATATGGACCCCTACAAAACAGCTGAACAATCTGGACCCCTACAAAACATCTGGACAATCTGGACCCTACAAATCAGCTGGACAATCTGGACCCCTACAAATCAGCTGGGCAATCTGGACCCTACAAATCAGCTGGGAAATCTGGACCCTACAAATCAGCTGGGCAATCTGGACCCTACAAATCAGCTGGGCAATCTGGACCCTACAAATCAGCTGGACAATCTGGACCCCTACAAATCAGCTGGACAATATGGACCCCTACAAAACAGCTGGACAATCTGGACCCTCTCTCGCACTGCTTTGCTTTATTTTGGCCAGGTCGCAGTTATGAATGAGAACTTCTTCTCAACTGGCCTACCTGGTTAAATAAAGGTGAAATAAAAATAAATAAAGTGTGTGTGTGTGTGTGTGTTGCAGCCGGGGGCATTTGACGTGTTGGATCTGGGACCTGAGAGATGCAACGTCCTCAGCTCCCGAGTCGCACTGGTCAGTAACCTGTAACTCTGACCACAGACCTCAATAACCACTCAGACCTGAAACATGTTGCTCAGTAATAAAACTAAATTATCTCCTTCTCTCTGTCCTTCTCTCTCACTTTCTCTTTTGTTTTCTCTCTCTATTTCTCTTTCTCCTCTCTCCATGTATCTCTCTATCTCTCCCTCTCTCCATCTTTCTTTCTCCATCTCTATCTCTCCATGTCTCTCTATCTCCTCTCTCTCTCCATCTTTCTTTCCCCCTCTCTATCTCTCCATGTCTCTATCTCTTCTCTCCTCTTTTCTCTCTCCTCTTTCCATTTTGCTCTCCTCTCTCCTCTTCCCCCCTCTCTATCTCTCCATGTCTCTATCTCCTCTCTCCTCGTTCCCCCTCTCTATCTCTCCATGTCTTTATCTCCTCTCTCCTCACTCCCCCTTTCTCTCTCCTCTTTCCCCCTCTCTCTCTGTCTCTCCATGTCTCTATCTCCTCTCTCCATGTCTCTATCTCCTCTCTCCTCACTCCCCTTTTCTCTCTCCTCTTTCCCCCTCTCTCTCTATCTCTCCATGTCTCTATCTCCTCTTTCCTCTTTCTCTCTCCATCTTTCTTTCCCCCTCTCCTCTCTCCATGTCTCTATCTCCTCTTTCCTCTTTCTCTCTCCATCTTTCTTTCCCCCTCTCTATCTCTCCATGTCTCTATCTCCTCTCGCCTCTTTCCCGCTCTCTGTCTCTCCATGTCTCTATCTCCTCTCTCCTCTCTTCTCTCTCCTCTTACCTCCTCTCTCCTCTCTCCTCTCTTCTCTCTCCTCTCACCCCCTCTCTCTATCTCTTCATGTCTCTATCTCATCTCTCCTCTCGCCCCTTCTCTCTCTCTCTATGTCTCTATCTCCTCATCTCTCCATGTCTCTATCTCCTCTTTTCCCCTCTCTCTCTATCTCTCCCTCTCTCCATCTTTCTTTCTCCATCTCTCCATGTCTCTCTATCTCCTCTCTCTCTCTCTCTCTCTCCATCTTTCTTTCCCCCTCTCTATCTCTCCATGTCTCTATCTCTTCTCTCCTCTTTCCCTCTCTCTATCTCTCCATCTCCTCTCTCCTCTTTTCTCTCTCCTCTTTCCATTTTGCTCTCCTCTCTCCTCTTTCCCCCTCTCTATCTCTCCATGTCTCTATCTCCTCTTCCCCCTCTCTATCTCTCCATGTCTTTCCTCTCTCCTCACTCCCCCTTTCTCTCTCTCTTTCCCCCTCTCTCTCTATCTCTGCATGTCTCTATCTCCTCTTTCCATCTTTCTTTCCCCCTCTCTATCTCTCCATGTCTCTATCTCCTCTTTCGATCTTTCTTTCCCCCTCTCTATCTCTCCATGTCTCTATCTCTCTCTCCATGTCTCTATCTCCTCTCTCCTCACTCCCCTTTTCTCTCTCCTCTTTCCCCCTCTATCTCTCCATGTCTCTATCTCCTCTTTCCTCTTTCTCTCTCCATCTTTCTTTCCCCCTCTCCTCTCTCCATGTCTCTATCTCCTCTCTCCTCACTCCCCTTTTCTCTCTCCTCTTTCCCCCTCTATCTCTCCATGTCTCTATCTCCTCTTTCCTCTTTCTCTCTCCATCTTTCTTTCCCCCTCTCCATGTCTCTATCTCCTCTTTCCTCTTTCTCTCTCCATCTTTCTTTCCCCCTCTCTATCTCTCCATGTCTCTATCTCCTCTCTCCTCTCTCCTCTCTTCTCTCACCCCCTCTTTCTATCTCTCCATGTCTCTATCTCCTCATCTCTCCTTGTCTCTATCTCCTCTTTTCCCCTCTCTATCTCTTCATGTCTCTATCTCATCTCTCCTCTCGCCCCTTCTCTCTCTCTCTCTCTCTCTCTCTCTCTATGTCTCTATCTCCTCATCTCTCCATGTCTCTATCTCCTCTTTTCCCCTCTCTCTCTATCTCTCCCTCTCTCCATCTCTATCTCTCCATGTCTCTCTATCTCCTCTCTCTCTCTCTCCATCTTTCTTTCCCCCTCTCTATCTCTCCATGTCTCTATCTCTTCTCTCCTCTTTCCCTCTCTCTATCTCTCCATCTCCTCTCTCCTCTTTTCTCTCTCCTCTTTCCATTTTGCTCTCCTCTCTCCTCTTTCCCCCTCTCTATCTCTCCATGTCTCTATCTCCTCTCTCCTCGTTCCCCCTCTCTATCTCTCCATGTCTTTATCTCCTCTCTCCTCACTCCCCCTTTCTCTCTCCTCTTTCCCCCTCTCTCTCTGTCTCTCCATGTCTCTATCTCCTCTCTCCATGTCTCTATCTCCTCTCTCCTCGTTCCCCCTCTCTATCTCTCCATGTCTTTATCTCCTCTCTCCTCACTCCCCCTTTCTCTCTCCTCTTTCACCCTCTCTCTCTATCTCTCCATGTCTCTATCTCCTCTTTCCATCTTTCTTTCCCCCTCTCTATCTCTCCATGTCTCTATCTCCTCTTTCCCCCTCTCTATCTCTCCATGTCTCTATCTTCTCTCTCCATGTCTCTATCTCCTCTCTCCTCACTCCCCTTTTCTCTCTCATCTTTCCCCCTCTATCTCTCCATGTCTCTATCTCCTCTTTCCTCTTTCTCTCTCCATCTTTCTTTCCCCCTCTCCATGTCTCTATCTCCTCTTTCTCTCTCCATCTTTCTTTCCCCCTCTCTATCTCTCCATGTCTCTATCTCCTCTCTCCTCTCTCCTCTCTTCTCTCTCCTCTCACCCCCTCTCTCTATCTCTCCATGTCTCTATCTCCTCATCTCTCCATGTCTCTATCTCCTCTTTTCCCCTCTCTCTCTCTCTCCCTCTCTCCATCTTTCTTTCTCCATCTCTATCTCTCCATGTCTCTCTATCTCCTCTCTCTCCATCTTTCTTTCCCCCTCTCTATCTCTCCATGTCTCTATCTCTTCTCTCCTCTTTCCCTCTCTCTATCTCTCCATCTCCTCTCTCCTCTTTTCTCTCTCCTCTTTCCATTTTGCTCTCCTCTCTCCTCTTTCCCCCTCTCTATCTCTCCATGTCTCTATCTCCTCTCTCCCCGTTCCCCCTCTCTATCTCTCCATGTCTTTATCTCCTCTCTCCTCACTCCCCCTTTCTCTCTCCTCTTTCCCCCTCTCTCTCTATCTCTATCTCCTCTTTCCATCTTTCTTTCCCCCTCTCTATCTCTTTCTCCTCTTTCCATCTTTCTTTCCCCCTCTCTATCTCTCCATGTCT
>NC_088410.1:42500-47500 GCF_034236695.1 Oncorhynchus nerka | reverse complement strand
TAACCTTAATACCTAACCTTAACCATTCAGTTAATACCTGACCTTAACCAGTCAGTTAATACCGAACCGTAATACCTAACCTTAACCATTCAGTTAATACCTAACCTTAATACCTAACCTTAACCATTCAGTTAATACCTAACCTTAACCATTCAGTTAATACCTAACCTTAACCAGTCAGTTAATACCTAACCTTAATACCTAACCTTAACCAGTCAGTTAATACCTAACCTTAATACCTAACCTTAACCATTCAGTGAATACCTAACCTTGATACCTAACCTTAACCATTCAGTTAATACCTAACCTTAATACCTAACCTTAACCATTCAGTTAATACCTAACCTTAACCATTCAGTTAATACCTAACCTTAATACCTAACCTTAACCAGTCAGTTAATACCTAACCTTAATACCTAACCTTAACCATTCAGTGAATACCTAACCTTGATACCTAACCTTAACCATTCAGTTAATACCTAACCTTAACCATTCAGTTAATACCTAACTTTAACCATTCAGTCAATAACTAGCCTTAACCATTCAGTTAATACCCAACCTTAACCATTCAGTTAATACCTAACCTTAACCATTCAGTTATTACCTAACCTTAATACCTAACCTTAACCATTCAGTGAATACCTAACCTTGATACCTAACCTTAACCATTCAGTTAATACCTAACCTTAATACCTAACCTTAACCATTCAGTTAATACCTAACCTTAACCATTCAGTTAATGCCTAACCTTAACCATTCAGTGAATACCTAACCTTAATACCTAACCTTAACCATTCAGTTAATACCTAACCTTAATACCTAACCTTAACCATTCAGTTAATACCTAACCTTAACCATTCAGTTAATACCTAACCTTAACCATTCAGTTAATACCTGACCTTAACCATTCAGTTAATACCTAACCTTAACCAGTCAGTTAATACCTAACCTTAATACCTAACCTTAACCATTCAGTTAATACCTAACCTTAACCATTCAGTTAATACTTAACCTTAACCATTCAGTTAATACCTAAAATGTAAATGTAAATGTTAATACCTAACCGTAACCATTCAGTTAATACCTAACCTTAATACCTAACCTTAACCATTCAGTTAATACCTAACCTTAACCATTCAGTTAATACTAACCTTAACCAATCAGTTAATACCTAACCTTAACCATTCAGTTAATTCCTAACCTTAATATTCTAACCTTAACCATTCAGTTAATACCTAACCTTAACCATTCAGTTAATACCTGACCTTAACCATTCAGTTAATACCTAACCTTAACCAGTCAGTTAATACCTAACCAACCATAATACTAACCAGTCAGTTAATACCTAACCTTAACCATTCAGTTAATACCTAACCTTAATTCACCTAACCTTAACCATTCAGTTAATACCTAACCTTAACCATTCAGTTAACCTAACCAGTTAATACCTAACCTTAACCATTCAATACCTTAACCCCAGTCAGTTAAATACCTAACCTTAACCATTCAGTTAATACCTAACCTTAATACCACCATTCAATACCTAACCGTAATACCTAACCTTAATTCCTAACCTTAACCATTCAGTTAAGTTAATACCTAACCATTAAATACCTAAACCTTAACCAGTCAGTTAATACCTAATACCTAACCTTAACCATTCAGTTAATACCTAACCTTAACCAGTCAGTTAATACCTAACCTTAACCATTCAGTTAATACCTAACCTTAACCAGTTAATACCTAACCTTAACCATTCAGTTAATACCTAACCTTAACCATTCAGTTAATACCTAACCTTAACCATTCAGTTAATACCTAACCTTAATACCTAACCTTAACCATTCAGTTAATACCTAACCTTAACCATTCAGTTAATACCTAACCTTAACCATTCAGTTAATACCTAACCCTTAACCAGTCAGTTAATACCTAACCTTAATACCTAACCTTAACCATTCAGTTAATACCTAACCTTAACCATTCAGTTAATACCTAACCTTAACCATTCAGTTAATACCTAACCTTAATACCTAACCTTAACCATTCAGTTAATACCTAACCTTAACCATTCAGTTAATACCTAACCTTAACCATGCCAATACCTAACCTTAATACCTAACCTTAACCATTCAGTTAATACCTAACCTTAATACCTAACCTTAACCATTCAGTTAATACCTAACCTTAACCATTCAGTTAATACCTAACCTAACCATTCAGTTAATACCTAACCTTAATACCTAACCAGTCAACCATTCAGTTAATACCTAACCTTAACCATTCAGTTAATACCTAACCTCAGTTAATACCTAACCAACCAGTTCAGTTAATACCTAACCTTAACCATTCAGTTAATACCTAACCTTAACCATTCAGTTAATACCTAACCTTAACCATTCAGTTAATACCTAACCATTCAGTTAATACCTAACCTTAACCATTCAGTTAATACCTAACCTTAACCATCAGTTAATACCTAACCATTAATACCTAACCTTAACCATTCAGTTAATACCTTAACCATTCAGTTAATACCTAACCTTAATACCTAACCTTAACCATTCAGTTAATACCTAACTAACCTTAACCATTCAGTTAATACCTAACCAGTCAGTTAACCTAACCTTAATACCTAACCTTAACCATTCAGTTAATACCTAACCTTCAGTTAATTCAGTTAATACCTAACCTTAACCATTCAACCTTAACCATTCAGTTATACCTAACCTTAATACCTAACCTTAACCATTCAGTTAATACCTAAATACCTAACCTTAACCATTCAGTTAATACCTAACCTTAACCATTCAAATACCTAACCTTAACCAGTCAGTTAATACCTAACCTTAATACCAACCTCCATTCAGTTAATACCTAACCTTAACCATTCAGTTAATACCTAACCTTAACCATTCAGTTAACCAACCATTCAGTTAATACCTAACCTTAATACCTAACCTTAACCATTCAGTTAATACCTAACCTTAACCAGTCAGTTAATACCTAACCTTAATACCTAACCTTAACCATTCAGTTAATACCTAACCTTAACCATTCAGTTAATACTAACCTTAACCATTCAGTTAATACCTAACCTTAACCATGCAGTTAATACCTAACCTTAATACCTAACCTTAACCATTCAGTTAATACAACCTTAACCATTCAGTTAATACTTAACCTTAACCATTCAGTTAATACCTAACCTTAACCATTCAGTTAATACCTAACCTTAATACCTAACTAACCAGTTAACCATTCCATTAATACCTAACCTTAACCATTCAGTTAATACCTAACCTTAACCAGTCAGTTAATACCTAACCTTAATACCTAACCTAACCATTCAGTTAATACCTAACCTTAACCATTCAGTTAATACTTAACCTTAACCATTCAGTTAATACCTAACCTTAACCATTCAGTTAATACCTAACCTTAATACCTAACCTTAACCATTCAGTTAATACCTAACCTTAACCATTCAGTTAATACCTAACCTTAATACCTAACCTTAACCATGCAGTTAATACCTAACCTTAATACCTAACCTTAACCATTCAGTTAATACCTAACCTTAATACCTAACCTTAACCATTCCAGTTAATACCTAACCTTAACCATTCAGTTAATACCTAACCTTAACCATTCAGTTAATACTTAACCTTAACCATTCAGTTAATACCTAACCTTAACCATTCAGTTAATACCTAACCTTAATACCTAACCTTAACCATTCAGTTAATACTTAACCTTAACCATTCAGTTAATACCTAACCTTAACCAGTCAGTTAATACCCTAACCTTCAGTTATACCTAACCTTAACCATTCAGTTAATACTACCTAACCTTAACCATTCAGTTAATACCTAACCTTAACCATTCAGTTAATACCTAACCTTAATACCTAACCTTAACCATTCAGTTAATACCTAACCTTAACCATGCAGTTAATACCTAACCTTAACCATGCAGTTAATACCTAACCTTAATACCTAACCTTAACCATTAATACAGTTAATACCTAACCTTAACCATTCAGTTAATACCTAACCTTAACCATTCAGTTAATACCTAACCTTAACCATTCAGTTAATACCTAACCTTAACCATTCAGTTAATACCTAACCTTAACCATTCAGTTAATACCTAACCTTAACCATTCAGTTAATACCTAACCTTAACCATTCAGTTAATACCTAACCTTAATACCTAACCCAACCATTCAGTTAATACCTAACCATTCAGTTAATACCTAACCTTAACCATGCAGTTAATACCTAACCTTAATACCTAACCTTAACCATTCAGTTAATACCTAACCTTAACCATTCAGTTAATACCTTAACCATTAGTTACCATTCAGTTAATACCTAACCTTAACCATTCAGTTAATACCTAACCTTAATACCTAACCTTAACCATTCAGTTAATACCTAACCTTAACCATGCAGTTAATACCTAACCTTAATACCTAACCTTAACCATGCAGTTAATACCTAACCTTAATACCTAACCTAACCATGCAGTTAATACCTAACCGTAATACCTAACCTTAACCATTCAGTTAATACCTAACCTTAACCATTCAGTTAATACCTAACCTTAACCATTCAGTTAATACTTAACCTTAACCATTCAGTTAATACCTAACCTTAACCATTCAGTTAATACCTAACCTTAATACCTAACCTTAACCATTCAGTTAATACCTAACCTTAATACCTAACCTTAACCAGTCAGTTAATACCTAACCTTAATACCTAACCTTAATACCTAACCTTAATACCTAACCTTAATACCTAACCTTAATACCTAACCTTAATACCTAACCTTAACCATGCAGAGTTATAAAACACTAAACACTCAAATTAGTATGCTGGTAGCATATAAACACAAGAATATAAACACACTCACACACACACACATAAACACAAGAATATAAACACACTCACACACACATATAAACACACTCATACACACACACACATAAACAC
>NC_088410.1:0-40000 GCF_034236695.1 Oncorhynchus nerka | reverse complement strand
ACTGAGTGATGTGGTATTATGACTGAGTGATGTGGTATTATGACTGAGTGATGTGGTATTATGACTGAGTGATGTGGTATTATGACTGAGTGATGTGGTATTATGACTGAGTGATGTGGTATTATGACTGAATGATGTGGTATTATGACTGAGTGATGTGGTACTGAGTGATGTGGTATTATGACTGAGTGATGTGGTATTATGACTGAGTGATGTGGTACTGAGTGATGTGGTATTATGACTGAGTGATGTGGTATTATGACTGAGTGATGTGGTATTATGACTGAGTGATGTGGTACTGAGTGATGTGGTATTATGACTGAGTGATGTGGTACTGAGTGATGTGGTATTATGACTGAGTGATGTGGTACTGAGTGATGTGGTACTGAGTGATGTGGTATTATGACTGAGTGATGTGGTACTGAGTGATGTGGTACTGAGTGATGTGGTATTGAGTGATGTGGTACTGAGTGATGTGGTACCATGACTTAGTGATGGGGTATTATTACTGAGTGATGTGGTACCATGACTTAGTGATGTGTTACCATGACTGAGTGATGTGGTACTTAGTGATGTGGTATTATGACTGAGTGATGTGGTAGTATTACTGAGTGATGTGGTATTATGACTGAATGATGTGGTATTATGACTGAGTGATGTGGTACTTAGTGATGTGGTATTATGACTGAGTGATGTCGTACTTAGTGATGTGGTACTGAGTGATGTGGTACTGAGTGATGTGGTATTATGAATGAGTGATGTGGTACTTAGTGATGTGGTATTATGACTGAGTGATGTGGTACTGAGTGATGTGGTATTATTACAGAGTGATGTGGTATTGAGTGATGTGGTACTGAGTTATGTGGTACCATGACTGAGTGATGTGGTACTGAGTGATGTGGTATTATTACTGAGTGATGTGGTATTGAGTGATGTGGTACTGAGTTATGTGGTACCATGACTGAGTGATGTGGTATTATGACTGAGTGATGTGGTATTATGACTGAGTGATGTGGTAATAAGACTGAGTGATGTGGTATTATGACTGAGTGATGTGGTATGTGGTATTATGACTGAGTGATGTGGTACTGAGTGATGTGGTATTATTACTGAGTGATGTGGTACTGAGTGATGTGGTACTGAGTGATGTGGTATTATGACTGAGTGATGTGGTACTGAGTGATGTGGTATTATGACTGAGTAATGTGGTACTGAGTGATGTGGTACTTAGTGATGTGGTATTATGACTGAGTGATGTGGTATGATGACTGAGTGATGTGGTATTATGACTGAGTGATGGTATTATGACTGAGTGATGTGGTATTATGACTGAGTGATGTGGTATTATGACTGAGTGATGTGGTACTGAGTGATGTGGTATTATGACTGAGTGATGTGGTACTGAGTGATGTGGTACTGAGTGATGTGGTATTATGACTGAGTGATGTGGTATTATGACTGAGTGATGTGGTACTGAGTGATGTGGTACTGAGTGATGTGGTACTGAGTGATGTGGTATTGAGTGATGTGGTACTGAGTGATGTGGTACCATGACTTAGTGATGGGGTATTATTACTGAGTGATGTGGTACCATGACTTAGTGATGTGTTACCATGACTGAGTGATGTGGTACTTAGTGATGTGGTATTATGACTGAGTGATGTGGTATTATTACTGAGTGATGTGGTATTATGACTGAATGATGTGGTATTATGACTGAGTGATGTGGTACTTAGTGATGTGGTATTATGACTGAGTGATGTCGTACTTAGTGATGTGGTACTGAGTGATGTGGTATTATGAATGAGTGATGTGGTACTTAGTGATGTGGTATTATGACTGAGTGATGTGGTACTGAGTGATGTGGTACTTAGTGATGTGGTATTATGACTGAGTGATGTGGTACTGAGTGATGTGGTTCTGAGTGATGTGGTATTATGAATGAGTGATGTGGTACTTAGTGATGTGGTATTATGACTGAGTGATGTGGTACTGAGTGATGTGGTATTATTACTGAGTGATGTGGTATTGAGTGATGTGGTACTGAGTTATGTGGTACCATGACTGAGTGATGTGGTACTGAGTGATGTGGTATTATTACTGAGTGATGTGGTATTGAGTGATGTGGTACTGAGTTATGTGGTACCATGACTGAGTGATGTGGTATTATGACTGAGTGATGTGGTACCATGACTGAGTGATGTGGTATTATGACTGAATGATGTGGTACTTAGTGATGTGGTATTATGACTGAGTGATGTCGTACTTAGTGATGTGGTACTGAGTGATGTGGTTCTGAGTGATGTGGTATTATGAATGAGTGATGTGGTACTTAGTGATGTGGTATTATGACTGAGTGATGTGGTACTGAGTGATGTGGTATTATTACTGAGTGATGTGGTATTGAGTGATGTGGTACTGAGTTATGTGGTACCATGACTGAGTGATGTGGTACTGAGTGATGTGGTATTATTACTGAGTGATGTGGTATTGAGTGATGTGGTACTGAGTTATGTGGTACCATGACTGAGTGATGTGGTATTATGACTGAGTGATGTGGTATTATTACTGAGTGATGTGGTATTATGACTGAATGATGTGGTATGATGAATGAGTGATGTGGTACTTAGTGATGTGGTATTATGACTGAGTGATGTGGTACTGAGTGATGTGGTATTATTACTGAGTGATGTGGTATTGAGTGATGTGGTACTGAGTTATGTGGTACCATGACTGAGTGATGTGGTACTGAGTGATGTGGTATTATTACTGAGTGATGTGGTATTGAGTGATATGGTACTGAGTTATGTGGTACCATGACTGAGTGATGTGGTATTATGACTGAGTGATGTGGTACCATGACTGAGTGATGTGGTATTATGACTGAGTGATGTGGTATTATGACTGAGTGATGTGGTAATATGACTGAGTGATGTGGTATTATGACTGAGTGATGTGGTATTATGACTGAGTGATGTGGTATTATGACTGAATGATGTGGTACTGAGTGATGTGGTACTGAGTGATGTGGTACTGAGTGATGTGGTACTGAGTGATGTGGTATTATGACTGAGTGATGTGGTACTGCGTTATGTGGTATTATGACTGAGTGATGTGGTACTGAGTGATGTGGTACTGAGTGATGTGGTATTATGACTGAGTGATGTGGTACTGAGTGATGTGGTATTATGACTGAGTGATGTGGTACTGAGTGATGTGGTATTATGACTGAGTGATGTGGTACTGCGTTATGTGGTATTATGACTGAGTGATGTGGTACTGAGTGATGTGGTACTGAGTGATGTGGTACCATGACTTAGTGATGGGGTATTATTACTGAGTGATGTGGTACTGAGTGATGTGGTACCATGACTGAGTGATGTGGTACTGAGTGATGTGGTATTATGACTGAGTGATGTGGTACTGCGTTATGTGGTATTATGACTGAGTGATGTGGTACTGAGTGATGTGGTATTATGACTGAGTGATGTGGTATTATGACTGAGTGATGTGGTACTGAGTGATGTGGTATTATGACTGAGTGATGTGGTATTATGACTGAGTGATGTGGTACTGAGTGATGTGGTACTGAGTGATGTGGTATTATGACTGAGTGATGTGGTACTGAGTGATGTGGTACTGAGTGATGTGGTATTATGACTGAGTGATGTGGTATTATGACTGAGTGATGTGGTACTGAGTGATGTGGTACTGAGTGATGTGGTACTGAGTGATGTGGTATTATGACTGAGTGATGTGGTATTATGACTGAATGATGTGGTATTATTACTGAGTGATGTGGTACTGAGTGATGTGGTATTATGACTGAGTGATGTGGTACTTAGTGATGTGGTATTATGACTGAGTGATGTGGTACTGAGTGATGTGGTACTGAGTGATGTGGTACTTAGTGATGTGGTATTATGACTGAGTTATGTGGTACTATGACTTAGTGATGTGGTATTATGACTGAGTGATGTGGTGCTGAGTGATGTGGTACTATGACTGAGTGATGTCGTACTGAGTGATGTGGTACTGAGTGATGTGGTACTGAGTGATGTGGTATTATTACTGAGTGATGTGGTACTGCGTGATGTGGTATTATGACTGAGTGATGTGGTGCTGAGTGATGTGGTACTGAGTGATGTGGTATTATGAATGAGTGATGTGGTACTTAGTGATGTGGTATTATGACTGAGTGATGTGGTATTATGACTGAGTGATGTGGTATTATGACTGAATGATGTGGTATTATGACTGAGTGATGTGGTACTGAGTGATGTGGTATTATGACTGAGTGATGTGGTATTATGACTGAGTGATGTGGTATTATGACTGAGTGATGTGGTATTATGACTGAATGATGTGGTATTATGACTGAGTGATGTGGTACTGAGTGATGTGGTATTATGACTGAGTGATGTGGTATTATGACTGAGTGATGTGGTACTGAGTGATGTGGTATTATGACTGAGTGATGTGGTATTATGACTGAGTGATGTGGTATTATGACTGAGTGATGTGGTATTATGACTGAATGATGTGGTATTATGACTGAGTGATGTGGTACTGAGTGATGTGGTATTATGACTGAGTGATGTGGTATTATGACTGAGTGATGTGGTACTGAGTGATGTGGTATTATGACTGAGTGATGTGGTATTATGACTGAGTGATGTGGTATTATGACTGAGTGATGTGGTACTGAGTGATGTGGTATTATGACTGAGTGATGTGGTACTGAGTGATGTGGTACTGAGTGATGTGGTATTATGACTGAGTGATGTGGTACTGAGTGATGTGGTACTGAGTGATGTGGTACTGAGTGATGTGGTACTATGACTGGTGATGGATGGTATTATTACTGAGTGATGTGGTACCATGACTTAGTGATGTGTTACCATGACTGAGTGATGTGGTACTTAGTGATGTGGTATTATGACTGAGTGATGTGGTAGTATTACTGAGTGATGTGGTATTATGACTGAATGATGTGGTATTATGACTGAGTGATGTGGTACTTAGTGATGTGGTATTATGACTGAGTGATGTCGTACTTAGTGATGTGGTACTGAGTGATGTGGTACTGAGTGATGTGGTATTATGAATGAGTGATGTGGTACTTAGTGATGTGGTATTATGACTGAGTGATGTGGTACTGAGTGATGTGGTATTATTACAGAGTGATGTGGTATTGAGTGATGTGGTACTGAGTTATGTGGTACCATGACTGAGTGATGTGGTACTGAGTGATGTGGTATTATTACTGAGTGATGTGGTATTGAGTGATGTGGTACTGAGTTATGTGGTACCATGACTGAGTGATGTGGTATTATGACTGAGTGATGTGGTATTATGACTGAGTGATGTGGTAATAAGACTGAGTGATGTGGTATTATGACTGAGTGATGTGGTATTATGACTGAGTGATGTGGTACTGAGTGATGTGGTATTATTACTGAGTGATGTGGTACTGAGTGATGTGGTACTGAGTGATGTGGTATTATGACTGAGTGATGTGGTACTGAGTGATGTGGTATTATGACTGAGTAATGTGGTACTGAGTGATGTGGTACTTAGTGATGTGGTATTATGACTGAGTGATGTGGTATTATGACTGAGTGATGTGGTATTATGACTGAGTGATGTGGTATTATGACTGAGTGATGTGGTATTATGACTGAGTGATGTGGTACTGAGTGATGTGGTATTATGACTGAGTGATGTGGTACTGAGTGATGTGGTACTGAGTGATGTGGTATTATGACTGAGTGATGTGGTACTGAGTGATGTGGTACTGAGTGATGTGGTACTGAGTGATGTGGTATTGAGTGATGTGGTACTGAGTGATGTGGTACCATGACTTAGTGATGGGGTATTATTACTGAGTGATGTGGTACCATGACTTAGTGATGTGGTACCATGACTGAGTGATGTGGTACTTAGTGATGTGGTATTATGAATGAGTGATGTGGTATTATTACTGAGTGATGTGGTATTATGACTGAATGATGTGGTATTATGACTGAGTGATGTGGTACTTAGTGATGTGGTATTATGACTGAGTGATGTCGTACTGAGTGATGTGGTTCTGAGTGATGTGGTATTATGAATGAGTGATGTGGTACTTAGTGATGTGGTATTATGACTGAGTGATGTGGTACTGAGTGATGTGGTACTTAGTGATGTGGTATTATGACTGAGTGATGTGGTACTGAGTGATGTGGTTCTGAGTGATGTGGTATTATGAATGAGTGATGTGGTACTTAGTGATGTGGTATTATGACTGAGTGATGTGGTACTGAGTGATGTGGTATTATTACTGAGTGATGTGGTATTGAGTGATGTGGTACTGAGTTATGTGGTACCATGACTGAGTGATGTGGTACTGAGTGATGTGGTATTATTACTGAGTGATGTGGTATTGAGTGATGTGGTACTGAGTTATGTGGTACCATGACTGAGTGATGTGGTATTATGACTGAGTGATGTGGTACCATGACTGAGTGATGTGGTATTATGACTGAATGATGTGGTACTTAGTGATGTGGTATTATGACTGAGTGATGTCGTACTTAGTGATGTGGTACTGAGTGATGTGGTTCTGAGTGATGTGGTATTATGAATGAGTGATGTGGTACTTAGTGATGTGGTATTATGACTGAGTGATGTGGTACTGAGTGATGTGGTATTATTACTGAGTGATGTGGTATTGAGTGATGTGGTACTGAGTTATGTGGTACCATGACTGTGTGATGTGGTACTGAGTGATGTGGTATTATTACTGAGTGATGTGGTATTGAGTGATGTGGTACTGAGTTATGTGGTACCATGACTGAGTGATGTGGTATTATGACTGAGTGATGTGGTATTATTACTGAGTGATGTGGTATTATGACTGAATGATGTGGTATTATGAATGAGTGATGTGGTACTTAGTGATGTGGTATTATGACTGAGTGATGTGGTACTGAGTGATGTGGTATTATTACTGAGTGATGTGGTATTGAGTGATGTGGTACTGAGTTATGTGGTACCATGACTGAGTGATGTGGTACTGAGTGATGTGGTATTATTACTGAGTGATGTGGTATTGAGTGATATGGTACTGAGTTATGTGGTACCATGACTGAGTGATGTGGTATTATGACTGAGTGATGTGGTACCATGACTGAGTGATGTGGTATTATGACTGAGTGATGTGGTATTATGACTGAGTGATGTGGTAATATGACTGAGTGATGTGGTATTATGACTGAGTGATGTGGTATTATGACTGAGTGATGTGGTATTATGACTGAATGATGTGGTACTGAGTGATGTGGTACTGAGTGATGTGGTACTGAGTGATGTGGTACTGAGTGATGTGGTATTATGAATGAGTGATGTGGTACTGCGTTATGTGGTATTATGACTGAGTGATGTGGTACTGAGTGATGTGGTACTGAGTGATGTGGTATTATGACTGAGTGATGTGGTACTGAGTGATGTGGTATTATGACTGAGTGATGTGGTACTGAGTGATGTGGTATTATGACTGAGTGATGTGGTACTGCGTTATGTGGTATTATGACTGAGTGATGTGGTACTGAGTGATGTGGTACTGAGTGATGTGGTACCATGACTTAGTGATGGGGTATTATTACTGAGTGATGTGGTACTGAGTGATGTGGTACCATGACTGAGTGATGTGGTACTGAGTGATGTGGTATTATGACTGAGTGATGTGGTACTGCGTTATGTGGTATTATGACTGAGTGATGTGGTACTGAGTGATGTGGTATTATGACTGAGTGATGTGGTATTATGACTGAGTGATGTGGTACTGAGTGATGTGGTATTATGACTGAGTGATGTGGTATTATGACTGAGTGATGTGGTACTGAGTGATGTGGTACTGAGTGATGTGGTATTATGACTGAGTGATGTGGTATTATGACTGAGTGATGTGGTACTGAGTGATGTGGTACTGAGTGATGTGGTACTGAGTGATGTGGTATTATGACTGAGTGATGTGGTATTATGACTGAATGATGTGGTATTATTACTGAGTGATGTGGTACTGAGTGATGTGGTATTATGACTGAGTGATGTGGTACTTAGTGATGTGGTATTATGACTGAGTGATGTGGTACTGAGTGATGTGGTACTGAGTGATGTGGTACTTAGTGATGTGGTATTATGACTGAGTTATGTGGTACTATGACTTAGTGATGTGGTATTATGACTGAGTGATGTGGTGCTGAGTGATGTGGTACTATGACTGAGTGATGTCGTACTGAGTGATGTGGTACTGAGTGATGTGGTACTGAGTGATGTGGTATTATTACTGAGTGATGTGGTACTGCGTGATGTGGTATTATGACTGAGTGATGTGGTGCTGAGTGATGTGGTACTGAGTGATGTGGTATTATGAATGAGTGATGTGGTACTTAGTGATGTGGTATTATGACTGAGTGATGTGGTATTATTACTGAGTGATGTGGTATTATTACTGAGTGATGTGGTATTATTACTGAGTGATGTGGTACTGAGTGATGTGGTATTATGACTGAGTGATGTGGTATTATTACTGAGTGATGTGGTATTATGACTGAGTGATGTGGTACCATGACTTAGTGATGTGGTATTATTACTGAGTGATGTGGTATTATTACTGAGTGATGTGGTATTATTACTGAGTGATGTGGTACTGAGTGATGTGGTATTATGACTGAGTGATGTGGTATTATGACTGAGTGATGTGGTATTATTACTGAGTGATGTGGTATTATGACTGAGTGATGTGGTACCATGACTTAGTGATGTGGTATTATGACTGAGTGATGTGGTACTGAGTGATGTGGTATTATGACTGAGTGATGTGGTACTGAGTGATGTGGTATTATGACTGAGTGATGTGGTATTATGACTGTGATGTGATACTTAGTGATGTGGTATTATGACTGAGTGATGTGGTACCATGACTTAGTGATGTGGTACTTAGTGATGTGGTATTATGACTGAGTGATGTGGTACTGAGTGATGTGGTACTGAGTGATGTGGTACTTAGTGATGTGGTATTATGACTGAGTTATGTGGTACTATGACTTAGTGATGTGGTATTATGACTGAGTGATGTGGTGCTGAGTGATGTGGTACTATGACTGAGTGATGTCGTACTGAGTGATGTGGTACTGAGTGATGTGGTACTGAGTGATGTGGTATTATTACTGAGTGATGTGGTACTGCGTGATGTGGTATTATGACTGAGTGATGTGGTGCTGAGTGATGTGGTACTGAGTGATGTGGTATTATGAATGAGTGATGTGGTACTTAGTGATGTGGTATTATGACTGAGTGATGTGGTATTATTACTGAGTGATGTGGTATTATTACTGAGTGATGTGGTATTATTACTGAGTGATGTGGTACTGAGTGATGTGGTATTATGACTGAGTGATGTGGTATTATTACTGAGTGATGTGGTATTATGACTGAGTGATGTGGTACCATGACTTAGTGATGTGGTATTATTACTGAGTGATGTGGTATTATTACTGAGTGATGTGGTATTATTACTGAGTGATGTGGTACTGAGTGATGTGGTATTATGACTGAGTGATGTGGTATTATGACTGAGTGATGTGGTATTATTACTGAGTGATGTGGTATTATGACTGAGTGATGTGGTACCATGACTTAGTGATGTGGTATTATGACTGAGTGATGTGGTACTGAGTGATGTGGTATTATGACTGAGTGATGTGGTACTGAGTGATGTGGTATTATGACTGAGTGATGTGGTATTATGACTGTGATGTGATACTTAGTGATGTGGTATTATGACTGAGTGATGTGGTACCATGACTTAGTGATGTGGTACTGAGTTATGTGGTATTATGACTGAGGGATGTGGTACTATGACTGAGTGATGTGGTACCATGACTTAGTGATGTGATACTGAGTGATGTGGTATTATGAATGAGTGATGTGGTACTTAGTGATGTGGTATTATGACTGAGTGATGTGGTACTGAGTGATGTGGTATTATTACTGAGTGATGTGGTATTATGACTGAGTGATGTGGTACCATGACTGAGTGATGTGGTACTGAGTGATGTGGTATTATGACTGAGTGATGTGGTACTGGGTGATGTGGTATTATGACTGAGTGATGTGGTACTGAGTGATGTGGTATTATGACTGAGTGATGTGGTACTGAGTGATGTGGTACTGAGTTATGTGGTATTATGACTGAGTGATGTGGTACTTAGTGATGTGGTATTATGACTGAGTGATGTGGTACTGAGTGATGTGGTATTATGACTGAGTGATGTGGTGCTGAGTGATGTGGTACTGAGTGATGTGGTATTATGACTGAGTGATGTGGTACTGAGTGATGTGGTACTTAGTGATGTGGTATTATGACTGAGTGATGTGGTATTATGACTGAGTGATGTGGTACCATGACTTAGTGATGTGATACTGAGTGATGTGGTATTATGACTGAGGGATGTGGTACTATGACTGAGTGATGTGGTACTGAGTGATGTGGTATTATGACTTACTGATGTGGTATTATGACTGAGTGATGTGGTATTATGACTGAGTGATGTGGTACCATGACTTAGTGATGTGGTATTATGACTGAGTGATGTGGTACTTAGTGATGTGGTACCATGACTTAGTGATGTGGTATTATGACTGAGTGATGTGGTACTGAGTGATGTGGTATTATGACTGAGTGATGTGGTACCATGACTTAGTCATGTGGTATTATGACTGAGTGATGTGGTATTATGACTGAGTGATTTGGTCCTGAGTTATGTGGTATTATGACTGAGTGATGTGGTATTATTACTGAGTGATGTGGTATTATGACTGAGTGATGTGGTACCATGACTTAGTGATGTGTTATTATGACTGAGTGATGTGGTACTGAGTGATGTGGTACTGAGTGATGTGGTACTTAGTGATGTGGTATTATGACTGAGTGATGTGGTACTGAGTGATGTGGTACTGAGTGATGTGGTATTATGACTGAGTGATGTGGTACCATGACTTAGTCATGTGGTATTATGACTGAGTGATGTGGTATTATGACTGAGTGATTTGGTCCTGAGTTATGTGGTATTATGACTGAGTGATGTGGTACTGAGTGATGTGGTACTGAGTGATGTGGTATTATGACTGAGTGATGTGGTATTATTACTGAGTGATGTGGTATTATGACTGAGTGATGTGGTACCATGACTTAGTGATGTGTTATTATGACTGAGTGATGTGGTACTGAGTGATGTGGTACTGAGTGATGTGGTACTTAGTGATGTGGTATTATGACTGAGTGATGTGGTACTGAGTGATGTGGTACTTAGTGATGTGGTATTATGACTGAGGGATGTGGTACTTAGTGATGTGGTATTATGACTGAGTGATGTGGTACTTAGTGATGTGGTATTATGACTGAGGGATGTGGTATTATGACTGAGGGATGTGGTACTTAGTGATGTGGTATTATGACTGAGGGATGTGGTACTGTGATCTGAGTATGTGGTATTATGACTGAGTGATGTGGTACTGAGTGATGTGGTATTATGACTGAGTGATGTGGTGCTGAGTGATGTGGTACTGAGTGATGTGGTATTATGACTGAGTGATGTGGTACTGAGTGATGTGGTACTTAGTGATGTGGTATTATGACTGAGTGATGTGGTATTATGACTGAGTGATGTGGTACCATGACTTAGTGATGTGATACTGAGTGATGTGGTATTATGACTGAGGGATGTGGTACTATGACTGAGTGATGTGGTACTGAGTGATGTGGTATTATGACTTACTGATGTGGTATTATGACTGAGTGATGTGGTACCATGACTTAGTGATGTGGTATTATGACTGAGTGATGTGGTACTTAGTGATGTGGTACCATGACTTAGTGATGTGGTATTATGACTGAGTGATGTGGTACTGAGTGATGTGGTATTATGACTGAGTGATGTGGTACCATGACTTAGTCATGTGGTATTATGACTGAGTGATGTGGTATTATGACTGAGTGATTTGGTCCTGAGTTATGTGGTATTATGACTGAGTGATGTGGTACTGAGTGATGTGGTACTGAGTGATGTGGTATTATGACTGAGTGATGTGGTATTATTACTGAGTGACGTGGTATTATGACTGAGTGATGTGGTACCATGACTTAGTGATGTGTTATTATGACTGAGTGATGTGGTACTGAGTGATGTGGTACTGAGTGATGTGGTACTTAGTGATGTGGTATTATGACTGAGTGATGTGGTACTGAGTGATGTGGTACTGAGTGATGTGGTATTATGACTGAGTGATGTGGTACCATGACTTAGTCATGTGGTATTATGACTGAGTGATGTGGTATTATGACTGAGTGATTTGGTCCTGAGTTATGTGGTATTATGACTGAGTGATGTGGTACTGAGTGATGTGGTACTGAGTGATGTGGTATTATGACTGAGTGATGTGGTATTATTACTGAGTGATGTGGTATTATGACTGAGTGATGTGGTACCATGACTTAGTGATGTGTTATTATGACTGAGTGATGTGGTACTGAGTGATGTGGTACTGAGTGATGTGGTACTTAGTGATGTGGTATTATGACTGAGTGATGTGGTACTGAGTGATGTGGTACTTAGTGATGTGGTATTATGACTGAGGGATGTGGTACTTAGTGATGTGGTATTATGACTGAGTGATGTGGTACTTAGTGATGTGGTATTATGACTGAGGGATGTGGTACTTAGTGATGTGGTATTATGACTGAGGGATGTGGTACTGTGATCTGAGTATGTGGTATTATGATCTGTGTGTGTGTGTAGGAACTTTCTGGCCCCTGGGGCAGCTCGCTGGGTGAACATCGATAGTAGGACCATGGAGAGAACACTGGAGGGAATCAAACGACCTCATCGCTTCATTATGGACGACGCCCAGATGCACATCTACTTCCTCATGAAGAAGGTAACCCATGACCTCAAACACCTGAACCCTGACCTCTAACCCCTGAACTGTAAACCGTAACCTCTCTAGTACTCCTACCCCAGGTATCTGACCTCTAACCTCTAGTACTCCTACCCCAGGAATCTAACCTCTAACCTCTAGGACTCCTACCCCAGGTATCTAACCTCTAACCTCTACTACTCCTACCCCGGGAATCTAACCTCTAACCTCTAGGACTCCTACCCTAGGTATCTAACCACTAACCTCTGACTTCTAGGACTCCTACCCCAGGTATCTGAAGTCTGAGCTGTATAAGAACATGCTGGCCAAAGCCATCGTTCCCCAGGAGACCAAGAAGAGGTACTCAGGAAATTTTACATTACAATATATACTACATTACAATGTATAATCCTCAATATACTACAACACAATATCTACTCCTCAAAATATTACATTACAATATATACTTCTCAATATACAACATTACAATAGATATTCCTCCATATATTACATTACAATATATACTCATCAATATACTGCAATACTATATATACCCTTCAATATACTACATTACAATATATATTTCTCAATATACTACTTTAAAATATATACTACATTAAAATATATACTTCTCAATATATTACATTACAATATATACTCATCAATATACTGCAATACTATATATACCCTTCAATATACTACATTACAATATATATTTCTCAATATACTACTTTAAAATATATACTACATTAAAATATATACTTCTCAATATATTACATTACAATATATATTTCTCAATATACTACATTACAATATATACTTCTCAATATACTCCATTGAAATTGATACTCCTCAATATACTACATTACAATATAGACTCCTCAATATACTACATTACAATATATACTCCTCAATATACTACATTACAATTGATACTCCTCAATATACTACAATATATACTCCTCAATATACTACATTACAATATATATTCCTCAATATACTACATTACAATATATACTCCTCAATATACTACATTACAATTGATACTCCTCAATATACTACAATATATACTCCTCAATATACTACATTACAATATATATTCCTCAATATACTACATTACAATATATACTCCTCAATATACTACATTACAATATATACCCCTCAATATACTACAATATATACTCCTCAATATACTACATTACAATATATACTCCTCAATATACTACAATATATACTCCTCAATATACTACATTACAATATATACCCCTCAATATACTGCAATACATACTCCTCAATATACTACATTACTATATATACTCCTCAATATACTACATTACAATATATACTCCTCAATAAACTACAATATATACTCCTCAATATACTACAATACATACTCCTCAATATACTACATTACAATATATACTCCTCAATATACTACATTACAATATATACTCCTCAATATACTACATTACAATATATACTTCTCAATATACTACATTACAATATATACTCCTCAATATACTACATTACAATATATACTCCTCAATATACTACATTACAATATATACTCCTCAATATACTACATTACAATATATACTCCTCAATATACTACATTACAATATATACTCCTCAATATACTACAATATATACTCCTCAATATACTACAATACATACTCCTCAATATACTACATTACTATATATACTCCTCAATATACTACATTACAATATATACTCCTCAATATACTACAATATATACTCCTCAATATACTACATTACAATATATACTCCTCAATATACTACATTACTATATATACTCCTCAATATACTACATTACAATATATACTCCTCAATATACTACATTACAATATATACTCTCCAATACAACCTCCCGAATAAACTATATTACAATATATACACCTCATTATACATTATACACCTCATTATATCAAATATGGCCAATATACCACAGCTAAGGGCTGTACCCAGGCACTCCGTGTTTCTCATAAGAACATCCCTTAGCTGTGGTATATTGGCCATATACCACACCTCCTTGGGCCTTAATTGCTTAAATATATACTCCCCAATATACTACATTACAATGTACAGTGCCTTTGGAAAGTAGTCAGACCCCTTGACTTTTTCCACATTTTGTTGGCGGATAATTTTCCAGATTGTCTAGCCCGGCTGATTTGTAGGGGTCCAGATTTTGCAGCTCTTTCAGAACATCAGCTATCTGGATTTGGGGGAAGGAGAAATGGGGAGGCTTGGGCAAGATGCTGTGGGGGGTGCGGAACTGTTGACCATGGTAGCGGTGAAAAGCATGGCCAGCCGTAGAAAAATGCTTATTGATATTCTAAATTATCATGGATTTATCGGTGGTGACAGTGTTTCCTATCCTCAGTGCAGTGGGCAGCTGGGAGGAGGTCCTCTTATTCTCCATGGACTTTACAGTGTTTCCTATCCTCAGTGCAGTGGGCAGCTGGGAGGAGGTCCTCTTATTCTCCATGGACTTTACAGTGTTTCCTATCCTCAGTGCAGTGGGCAGCTGGGAGGAGGTCCTCTTATTCTCCATGGACTTTACAGTGTTTCCTATCCTCAGTGCAGTGGGCAGCTGGGAGGAGGTCCTCTTATTCTCCATGGACTTTACAGTGTTTCCTATCCTCAGTGCAGTGGGCAGCTGGGAGGAGGTCCTCTTATTCTCCATGGACTTTACAGTGTTTCCTATCCTCAGTGCAGTGGGCAGCTGGGAGGAGGTCCTCTTATTCTCCATGGACTTTACAGTGTTTCCTATCCTCAGTGCAGTGGGCAGCTGGGAGGAGGTGCTCTTATTCTCCATGGACTTTACAGTGTTTCCTATCCTCAGTGCAATGGGCAGCTGGGAGGAGGTCCTCTTATTCTCCATGGACTTTACAGTGTTTCCTATCCTCAGTGCAGTGGGCAGCTGGGAGGAGGTCCTCTTATTCTCCATGGACTTTACAGTGATTCCTATCCTCAGTGCAGTGGGCAGCTGGGAGGAGGTCCTCTTATTCTCCATGGACTTTACAGTGTTCCAGAACTTTTTAGAGTTTGTGCTACAGGATGCAAATTTCTGTTTGAAAAAGCTAGCCTTTGCCTACTTAACTGCCTGGGTATATTGGTTGCTAACTTCCCTGAACAGTTGCATATCGCGGGGCCTATTCAATGCTACTGTTGGAATGAGGTCATTATCCTTCCAGGATACCCTGGCCGATTAGAAAGGCCCTGCTCGCTGAAGTGTTTTAGGGAGCGCTTGACAGTGATGAGGGGTGGTCGTTTGACTGCAGACCCATTACAGACGCAGGCTATACTTATTTCCCACCATAATTTGAAAATAAATTAATAAAAAATCCTACAATGTGATTTTCTGGATTTTTCCCTCTCATTTTGTCTGTCATAGTTGAGGTGTACCTATGATGAAAATTACAGGCCTCCCATCTTTTTAAGTGGGAGAAGTTGCACAATTGGTGGCTGACTAAATACTTTTTTGCCCCACTGTATATAGACAGGTAAATTGACTTTACCACAGGTGGACTGTAATCAAGTTGTAGAAACATCTCAAGGATGATCAATGGAAACAGGATGCACCTGAGAGTCTCACAGCAAAGGATCTCAATACTTATGTAAATATGACAGTTATTATGAGGTATGACAGTTATTATGATGAGGTATGCCAGTTATTATGAGGTATGACAGTTATTATGATGAGGTATGACAGTTATTATGAGGTATGACAGTTATTATGATGAGGTATGACAGTTATTATGAGGTATGACAGTTATTATGATGAGTTATGCCAGTTATTATGATGAGGTATGACAGTTATTATGATGAGGTATGACAGTTATTATGAGGTATGACAGTTATTATGATGAGGTATGACAGTTATTATGATGAGGTATGACAGTTATTATGAGGTATGACAGTTATTATTATGAGGTACGACAGTTATTATTATGAGGTATGCCAGTTATTATGATGAGGTATGACAGTTATTATGATGAGGTATGACAGTTATTATGAGGTATGACAGTTATTATGAGGTATGACAGTTATTATGATGAGGTATGACAGTTATTATGATGAGGTATGACAGTTATTATGAGGTATGACAGTTATTATGATGAGGTATGACAGTTATTATGATGAGGTATGACAGTTATTATGATGAGGTATGACAGTTATTATGATGAAGTATGACAGTTATTATGATGAGGTATACCAGTTATTATTATGAGGTATGACAGTTATTATGAGGTATGACAGTTATTATGATGAGGTATGACAGTTATTATGAGGTATGACAGTTATTATGATGAGGTATGACAGTTATTATTATGAGGTATGACAGTTATTATGAGGTATGACTGTTATTATGATGAGATATGACAGTTATTATGATGAGGTATGACAGTTATTATGATGAGGTATGACAGTTATTATGATGAGGTATGACAGTTATTATGATGAGGTATGACAGTTATTATGAGGTATGACAGTTATTATGATGAGATATGACAGTTATTATGATGAGGTATGACAGTTATTATGATGAGGTATGACAGTTATTATTATGAGGTATGACAGTTATTATGATGAGGTATGCCAGTTATTATGATGAGGTATGACAGTTATTATGATGAGGTATGACAGTTATTATGATGAGGTATGACCGTTATTATGATGAGGTATGACAGTTATTATGATGAGGTATGACAGTTATTATGATGAGGTATGACAGTTATTATGAGGTATGACAGTTATTATGATGAGGTATGACAGTTATTATGATGAGGTATCACAGTTATTATTATGAGGTATGACAGTTATTATGATGAGGTATGACAGTTATTATGATGAGGTATGACAGTTATTATGAGGTATGCCAGTTATTATGACGAGGTATGCCAGTTAATATGATGAGATATGCCAGTTATTATGATGAGGTATGACAGTTATTATCATGAGATATGCCAGTTATTATGATGAATACTTATGTAAATAAGGTATTTCTGATTTTTCAACAACAACCAAATATTCTAAAAGCCTGTTTACACTTTGTGGGTACTGTGTGTAGGTTTAAAATTAATCCATTTTGGAATGAGACTGTAATGTAACATTGTGTTGCTGAGGATTGTTTTTAAATTGAATCTGTAATGTAACAAAGTGTGGAAAAAGTCAATGGGTCCGAATACTTTCCGAATGCAGTCAATATATACTACACTGCAATATATACTCCTGAATATATATTCAATATATACTACACTGCAATATATACTCCTGAATATATACTCAATATATACTACACTGCAATATATACTCCTGAATATATACTCAATATATACTACACTGCAATATATACTCCTGAATATATACTCAATATATACTACACTGCAATATATACTCCTGACATAATATATACTCAATATATACTACACTGCAATATATACTCCTGAATATATACTCAATATATACTACACTGCAATATATACTCCTGAATATATACTCAATATATACTACACTGCAATATATACTCCTGAATATATACTCAATATATACTCAATTACAATATATACTCCTGAATATATACTCAATATATACTACACTGCAATATATACTCCTGGACATATACTCAATATATACTACACTGCAATATATACTCCTGAATATATACTCAATATATACTACACTGTAATATACTCCTGAATATATATTCCATATATACTACACTGCAATATATACTCCTGACTATATACTCAATATATACTACACTGTAATATACTCCTGAATATATATTCCATATATACTACACTGCAATATACTCCTGGATATATATTCAATATATACTCAATTACAATATATACTCATGGATATATAGTCAATATACACTCAATTACAATATATACTCCTGGATATTGTCACGATCGTCGTATGAAGCGGACCAAAATGCAGCGTGGTATGTATTCATGATGATTTTTTAATAAAAGAAAGCACTGAACACTGAATACAAACTACACAAAACAATAAACGAAATAACGACCGTGTAGCTATAATGAGAACTGTGCTGACACAAGCAACTAACATAGACAATCACCCACAAACAAACAGTGAAACCCAGGCTACCTAAGTATGATTCTCAATCAGAGACAACTAATGACACCTGCCTCTGATTGAGAACCATACTAGGCCGAAACATAGAAATCCCCAAAATCATAGAAAAACAAACAGACTGCCCACCCCAACTCACGCCCTGACCAAAGTAAATTATGACAAAACAAAGGAAATAAAGGTCAGAACGTGACAAATATATAGTTAATATATACTCAATCACAATATATACTCATCAAATATATACTCCTGAATATATATTCAATATATACTCAATTACAATATATACTCCTGGATATATAGTCAATATATACTCAATTACAATATATACTCCTGGATATATAGTCAATATATACTCAATTACAATATATACTCCTGGATATATAGTCAATATATACTCAATTACAATATATACTCTAAATATATATATATATCATTACAATATATACACTCGTAAATATATATATATATCATTACAATATACAGTGTGTGTTCAAAACATTAGGAACACCTGCGTTTTCCCTGACACAGACTGAGCAGGTGAATCCAGGTGAAAGCTGAAACAGAATGACCAGGTGAATCCAGGTGAAAGCTGGATTCACCTGGTCAGGGCCTACATTAAGCTGTCAGGGCCTACATAAAGCTGTTAGGGCCTACATTAAGCTGTCAGGGCCTACATTAAGCTGTCAGGGCCTACATAAAGCTGTTAGGGACTACATGAAGCTGTCAGGGCCTACATGAAGCTGTCAGGGCCTACATAAAGCTGTCAGGGCCTACATAAAGCTGTCAGGGCCTACATAAAGCTGTTAGGGCCTACATAAAGCTGTTAGGGCCTACATAAAGCTGTAAGGGCCTACATAAAGATGTAAGGGCCTACATAAAGATGTCAGGGCCTACATAAAGCTGTCAGGGCCTACATAAAGCTGTTAGGGCCTACATAAAGCTGTTAGGGCCTACATAAAGCTGTTAGAGCCTACATAAAGCTGTTAGGGCCTACATAAAGCTGTTAGGGGTCCTACATAAAGCTGTTAGGGCCTACATAAAGCTGTTAGGGCCTACATAAAGCTGTTAGGACCTACATAAAGCTGTTAGGGCCTACATAAAGCTGTTAGGGACTACATAAAGCTGTTAGGGACTACATAAAGCTGTTAGGGACTACATAAAGCTGGTAGGGCCTACATAAAGCTGTTAGGGCCTACATAAAGCTGTTAGGGCCTACATAAAGCTGTCAGGGCCTACATAAAGCTGTTAGGGCCTACATAAAGCTGTTAGGGCCTACATAAAGCTGTTACAGCCTACATAAAGCTATTAGGGACTACATAAAGCTGTTAGGGCCTGCATAAAGCTGTCAGGGGTCCTGCATAAAGCTGTTAGGGCCTACATAAAGCTGTCAGGGCCTACATAAAGCTGTTAGGGCCTACATAAAGCTGTTAGGGCCTACATAAAGCTGTTAGAGCCTACATAAAGCTGTTAGGGCCTACATAAAGCTGTTAGGGCCTACATAAAGATGTTAGGGGTCCTACATAAAGCTGCTAGGGCCTACATAAAGCTGCCAGGGCCTACATAAAGCTGTTAGGGCCTACATAAAGCTGTCAGGGCCTACATAAAGCTGTTACGGCCTACATAAAGCTGTTAGGGCCTACATAAAGCTGTTAGGGCCTACATAAAGCTGTTAGGGCCTACATAAAGCTGTTAGGGCCTACATAAAGATGTTAGGGGTCCTACATAAAGCTGCTAGGGCCTACATAAAGCTGTCAGGGCCTACATAAAGCTGTTAGGGCCTACATAAAGCTGTTAGGGCCTACATAAAGCTGTTAGGGCCTACATAAAGCTGTTAGAGCCTACATAAAGCTGTTAGGGCCTACATAAAGCTGTTAGGGGTCCTACATAAAGCTGTTAGGGCCTACATAAAGCTGTTAGGGCCTACATAAAGCTGTTAGGACCTACATAAAGCTGTTAGGGCCTACATAAAGCTGTTAGGGACTACATAAAGCTGTTAGGGACTACATAAAGCTGTTAGGGACTACATAAAGCTGGTAGGGCCTACATAAAGCTGTTAGGGCCTACATAAAGCTGGTAGGGCCTACATAAAGCTGTTAGGGCCTACATAAAGCTGTCAGGGCCTACATAAAGCTGTTAGGGCCTACATAAAGCTGTTAGAGCCTACATAAAGCTGTTAGGGCCTACATAAAGCTGTTAGGGCCTACATAAAGCAGTTAGAGCCTACATAAAGCTGTTAGGGCCTACATAAAGCTGTTAGGGGTCCTACATAAAGCTGCTAGGGCCTACATAAAGCTGCCAGGGCCTACATAAAGCTGTTAGGGCCTACATAAAGCTGTTAGGGCCTACATAAAGCTGTTACGGCCTACATAAAGCTGTTAGGGACTACATAAAGCTGTCAGGGGTCCTACATAAAGCTGTTAGGGCCTACATAAAGCTGTTAGGGCCTACATAAAGCTGTTAGGGCCTACATAAAGCTGTCAGGGCCTACATAAAGCTGTCAGGGCCTACATAAAGCTGTTAGGGCTTACATAAAGCTGTTAGGGCCTACATAAAGCTGTTAGGGCCTACATAAAGCTGTTAGGGCCTACATAAAGCTGTTAGGGCCTACATAAAGCTGTCAGGGCCTACATAAAGCTGTCAGGGCCTACATAAAGCTGTTAGGGCCTACATAAAGCTGTCAGGGGTCCTACATAAAGCTGTCAGGGCCTACATAAAGCTGTTAGGGCCTACATAAAGCTGGTAGGGACTACATAAAGCTGTCAGGGCCTACATAAAGCTGTTAGGGCCTACATAAAGCTGTCAGGGCCTACATAAAGCTGTCAGGGCCTACATAAAGCTGTCAGGGCTTACATAAAGCTGTTAGGGCCTACATAAAGCTGGTAGGGCCTACATAAAGCTGGTAGGGCCTACATAAAGCTGTTAGGGACTACATAAAGCTGTCAGGGCCTACATAAAGCTGTCAGGGACTACATAAAGCTGTCAGGGCCTACATAAAGCTGTCAGGGCCTACATAAAGCTGTCAGGGCCTACATAAAGCTGTTAGGGCCTACATAAAGCTGTTAAAGCTGTTAGGGCCTACATAAAGCTGTCAGGGCCTACATAAAGCTGTTAGGGCCTACATAAAGCTGTTAGGGACTACATAAAGCTGTTAGGGCCTACATAAAGCTGTTAGGGCCTACATAAAGCTGTCAGGGCCTACATAAAGCTGTTAGGGCCTACATAAAGCTGTTAGGGCCTACATAAAGCTGTTAGGGCCTACATAAAGCTGTTAGGGCCTACATAAAGCTGTTAGGGCCTACATAAAGCTGTCAGGGCCTACATAAAGCTGTTAGGGCCTACATAAAGCTGTTAGGGCCTACATAAAGCTGTCAGGGGTCCTACATAAAGCTGTCAGGGCCTACATAAAGCTGTTAGGGCCTACATAAAGCTGGTAGGGACTACATAAAGCTGTCAGGGCCTACATAAAGCTGTTAGGGCCTACATAAAGCTGTCAGGGCCTACATAAAGCTGTCAGGGCCTACATAAAGCTGTCAGGGCCTACATAAAGCTGTTAGGGCCTACATAAAGCTGTCAGGGCCTACATAAAGCTGTTAGGGCCTACATAAAGCTGTTAGGGACCTACATAAAGCTGTCAGGGCCTACATAAAGCTGTCAGGGACTACATAAAGCTGTCAGGGCCTACATAAAGCTGTCAGGGCCTACATAAAGCTGTCAGGGCCTACATAAAGCTGTTAGGGCCTACATAAAGCTGTTAGGGCCTACATAAAGCTGCTAGGGCCTACATAAAGCTGTTAGGGCCTACATAAAGCTGTTAGGGCCTACATAAAGCTGTTAGGGCCTACATAAAGCTGTTAGGGCCTACATAAAGCTGTTAGAGCCTACATAAAGCTGTTAGGGCCTACATAAAGCTGTTAGGGGTCCTACATAAAGCTGTTAGGGCCTACATAAAGCTGTTAGGGCCTACATAAAGCTGTTAGGACCTACATAAAGCTGTTACGGCCTACATAAAGCTGTTAGGGACTACATAAAGCTGTCAGGGGTCCTACATAAAGCTGTTAGGGACTACATAAAGCTGTTAGGGACTACATAAAGCTGTTAGGGCCTACATAAAGCTGTCAGGGCCTACATAAAGCTGTCAGGGCCTACATAAAGCTGTTAGGGCTTACATAAAGCTGTTAGGGCCTACATAAAGCTGTTAGGGCCTACACAAAGCTGTTAGGGCCTACATAAAGCTGTTAGGGCCTACATAAAGCTGTCAGGGCCTACATAAAGCTGTCAGGGCCTACATAAAGCTGTTAGGGCCTACATAAAGCTGTCATAGGGCCTACATAAAGCTGTCAGGGCCTACATAAAGCTGTTAGGGCCTACATAAAGCTGTCAGGGCCTACATAAAGCTGTCAGGGCCTACATAAAGCTGTTAGGGCCTACATAAAGCTGTCAGGGCCTACATAAAGCTGTCAGGGCCTACATAAAGCTGTCAGGGCCTACATAAAGCTGTTAGGGCCTACATAAAGCTGTAGGGCCTACATAAAGCTGTCAGGGCCTACATAAAGCTGTTAGGGCCTACATAAAGCTGTCAGGGCCTACATAAAGCTGTCAGGGCCTACATAAAGCTGTCAGGGCCTACATAAAGCTGTCAGGGCCTACATAAAGCTGTCAGGGCCTACATAAAGCTGTTAGGGCCTACATAAAGCTGTTAGGGCCTACATAAAGCTGTTAGGGCCTACATAAAGCTGTCAGGGCCTACATAAAGCTGTTAGGGCCTACATAAAGCTGTTAGGGCCTACATAAAGCTGTTAGGGCCTACATAAAGCTGTTAGGGCCTACATAAAGCTGTTAGGGCCTACATAAAGCTGTTAGGGCCTACATAAAGCTGTTAGGGCCTACATAAAGCTGTTAGGGCCTACATAAAGCTGTTAGGGCCTACATAAAGCTGTTAGGGCCTACATAAAGCTGTCAGGGCCTACATAAAGCTGTCAGGGCCTACATAAAGCTGTTAGGGCCTACATAAAGCTGTCAGGGCCTACATAAAGCTGTTAGGGCCTACATAAAGCTGTTAGGGCCTACATAAAGCTGTTAGGGCCTACATAAAGCTGTTAGGGCCTACATAAAGCTGTTAGGGCCTACATAAAGCTGTTAGGGCCTACATAAAGCTGTTAGGGCCTACATAAAGCTGTTAGGCCCTACATAAAGCTGCTAGGGCCTACATAAAGCTGTTAGGGCCTACATAAAGCTGTTAGGGACTACATAAAGCTGTCAGGGGTCCTACATAAAGCTGTTAGGGCCTACATAAAGCTGTTAGGGCCTACATAAAGCTGTTAGGGCCTACATAAAGCTGTTAGGGCCTACATAAAGCTGTTAGGGCCTACATAAAGCTGTTAGGGCCTACATAAAGCTGTTAGGGCCTACATAAAGCTGTTAGGGCCTACATAAAGCTGTTAGGGCCTACATAAAGCTGTCAGGGCCTACATAAAGCTGTTAGGGCCTACATAAAGCTGTTAGGGCCTACATAAAGCTGTTAGGGCCTACATAAAGCTGTCAGGGCCTACATAAAGCTGTCAGGGCCTACATAAAGCTGTTAGGGCCTACATAAAGCTGTTAGGGCCTACATAAAGCTGTTAGGGCCTACATAAAGCTGTTAGGGCCTACATAAAGCTGTTAGGGCCTACATAAAGCTGTCAGGGCCTACATAAAGCTGTCAGGGCCTACATAAAGCTGTTAGGGCCTACATAAAGCTGTCAGGGCCTACATAAAGCTGTTAGGGCCTACATAAAGCTGTTAGGGCCTACATAAAGCTGTTAGGGCCTACATAAAGCTGTCAGGGCCTACATAAAGCTGTTAGGGCCTACATAAAGCTGTTAGGGCCTACATAAAGCTGTCAGGGCCTACATAAAGCTGTCAGGGCCTACATAAAGCTGTTAGGGCCTACATAAAGCTGTTAGGGCCTACATAAAGCTGTTAGGGCCTACATAAAGCTGTTAGGGCCTACATAAAGCTGTCAGGGCCTACATAAAGCTGTCAGGGCCTACATAAAGCTGTCAGGGCCTACATAAAGCTGTCAGGGCCTACATAAAGCTGTCAGGGCCTACATAAAGCTGTTAGGGCCTACATAAAGCTGTTAGGGACTACATAAAGCTGTCAGGGGTCCTACATAAAGCTGTTAGGGCCTACATAAAGCTGTCAGGGACTACATAAAGCTGTCAGGGCCTACATAAAGCTGTCAGGGCCTACATAAAGCTGTCAGGGCCTACATAAAGCTGTTAGGGCCTACATAAAGCTGTTAGGGCCTACATAAAGCTGTTAGGGCCTACATAAAGCTGTTAGGGCCTACATAAAGCTGTTAGGGCCTACATAAAGCTGTCAGGGCCTACATAAAGCTGTCAGGGCCTACATAAAGCTGTCAGGGCCTACATAAAGCTGTCAGGGGTCCTACATAAAGCTGTTAGGGCCTACATAAAGCTGTTAGGGCCTACATAAAGCTGTTACAGCCTACATAAAGCTGTTAGGGCCTACATAAAGCTGTCAGGGCCTACATAAAGCTGTCAGGGCCTACATAAAGCTGTCAGGGCCTACATAAAGCTGTTAGGGCCTACATAAAGCTGTCAGGGCCTACATAAAGCTGTTAGGGCCTACATAAAGCTGTTAGGGACTACATAAAGCTGTCAGGGCCTACATAAAGCTGTCAGGGCCTACATAAAGCTGTCAGGGCCTACATAAAGCTGTCAGGGCCTACATAAAGCTGTCAGGGCCTACATAAAGCTGTTAGGGCCTACATAAAGCTGTTAGGGGTCCTACATAAAGCTGTTAGGGCCTACATAAAGCTGTTAGGGCCTACATAAAGCTGTTAGGGCCTACATAAAGCTGTTAGGGCCTACATAAAGCTGTTAGGGCCTACATAAAGCTGTTAGGGCCTACATAAAGCTGTTAGGGCCTACATAAAGCTGTTAGGGCCTACATAAAGCTATTAGGGCCTACATAAAGCTGTCAGGGCCTACATAAAGCTGTTAGGGCCTACATAAAGCTGTCAGGGCCTACATAAAGCTGTCAGGGATTACATAAAGCTGTCAGGGACTACATACATAAAGCTGTCAGGGCCTACATAAAGCTGTTAGGGCCTACATAAAGCTGTTAGGGCCTACATAAAGCTGTTAGGGCCTACATAAAGCTGTCAGGGCCTACATAAAGCTGTCAGGGCCTACATAAAGCTGTTAGGGCCTACATAAAGCTGTTAGGGCCTACATAAAGCTGTTAGGGCCTACATAAAGCTGTTAGGGCCTACATAAAGCTGTTAGGGCCTACATAAAGCTGTCAGGGCCTACATAAAGCTGTCAGGGCCTACATAAAGCTGTTAGGGCCTACATAAAGCTGTCAGGGCCTACATAAAGCTGTTAGGGCCTACATAAAGCTGTTAGGGCCTACATAAAGCTGTAGGGACTACATAAAGCTGTCAGGGCCTACATAAAGCTGTTAGGGCCTACATAAAGCTGTCAGGGCCTACATAAAGCTGTCAGGGCCTACATAAAGCTGTTAGGGCCTACATAAAGCTGTTAGGGCCTACATAAAGCTGTCAGGGCCTACATAAAGCTGGTAGGGCCTACATAAAGCTGTTAGGGCCTACATAAAGCTGTACATAAAGCTGTTAGGGCCTACATAAAGCTGTCAGGGCCTACATAAAGCTGTCAGGGCCTACATAAAGCTGTCAGGGCCTACATAAAGCTGTCAGGGCCTACATAAAGCTGTTAGGGCCTACATAAAGCTGTTAGGGCCTACATAAAGCTGTTAGGGCCTACATAAAGCTGTTAGGGCCTACATAAAGCTGTTAGGGCCTACATAAAGCTGTTAGGGCCTACATAAAGCTGTTAGGGCCTACATAAAGCTGTTAGGGCCTACATAAAGCTGTTAGGGCCTACATAAAGCTGTTAGGGCCTACATAAAGCTGTTAGGGCCTACATAAAGCTGTTAGGGCCTACATAAAGCTGTTAGGGCCTACATAAAGCTGTTAGGGCCTACATAAAGCTGTTAGGGCCTACATAAAGCTGTTAGGGCCTACATAAAGCTGTCAGGGCCTACATAAAGCTGTTAGGGCCTACATAAAGCTGTCAGGGCCTACATAAAGCTGTCAGGGACCTACATAAAGCTGTTAGGGCCTACATAAAGCTGTTAGGGCCTACATAAAGCTGTCAGGGCCTACATAAAGCTGTTAGGGCCTACATAAAGCTGTCAGGGCCTACATAAAGCTGTTAGGGCCTACATAAAGCTGTTAGGGCCTACATAAAGCTGTTAGGGCCTACATAAAGCTGTTAGGGCCTACATAAAGCTGTTAGGGCCTACATAAAGCTGTTAGGGCCTACATAAAGCTGTTAGGGCCTACATAAAGCTGTCAGGGCCTACATAAAGCTGTTAGGGCCTACATAAAGCTGTCAGGGCCTACATAAAGCTGTCAGGGCCTACATAAAGCTGTCAGGGCCTACATAAAGCTGTTAGGGCCTACATAAAGCTGTTAGGGACTACATAAAGCTGTCAGGGGTCCTACATAAAGCTGTTAGGGCCTACATAAAGCTGTTAGGGCCTACATAAAGCTGTTAGGGCCTACATAAAGCTGTCAGGGCCTACATAAAGCTGTCAGGGCCTACATAAAGCTGTTAGGGCCTACATAAAGCTGTTAGGGCCTACATAAAGCTGTCAGGGCCTACATAAAGCTGTTACGGCCTACATAAAGCTGTTAGGGCCTACATAAAGCTGCTGTCAGGGCCTACATAAAGCTGTTAGGGCCTACATAAAGCTGTTAGGGCCTACATAAAGCTGGCAGGGCCTACATAAAGCTGTTAGGGCCTACATAAAGCTGTTAGGGCCTACATAAAGCTGTTAGGGCCTACATAAAGCTGTCAGGGCCTACATAAAGCTGTTAGGGCCTACATAAAGCTGTTAGGGCCTACATAAAGCTGTTAGGGCCTACATAAAGCTGTTAGGGCCTACATAAAGCTGTTAGGGCCTACATAAAGCTGTTAGGGCCTACATAAAGCTGTTAGGGCCTACATAAAGCTGTTAGGGCCTACATAAAGCTGTTAGGGCCTACATAAAGCTGTTAGGGCCTACATAAAGCTGTCAGGGCCTACATAAAGCTGTCAGGGCCTACATAAAGCTGTCAGGGCCTACATAAAGCTGTTAGGGCTACATAAAGCTGTCAGGGCCTACATAAAGCTGTACATAGGGGGCCTACATAAAGCTGTTAGGGCCTACATAAAGCTGTTAGGGCCTACATAAAGCTGTTAGGGCCTACATAAAGCTGTTAGGGCCTACATAAAGCTGTTACAGCCTACATAAAGCTGTCAGGGCCTACATAAAGCTGTTAGGGCCTACATAAAGCTGTTAGGGCCTACATAAAGCTGTTAGGGCCTACATAAAGCTGTTACATAAAGCTGGGGCCTACATAAAGCTGTTAGGGCCTACATAAAGCTGTTAGGGCCTACATAAAGCTGTCAGGGGGCCTACATAAAGCTGTTAGGGCCTACATAAAGCTGTTAGGGCCTACATAAAGCTGTTAGGGCCATACATAAAGCTGTTAGGGCCTACATAAAGCTGTCAGGGCCTACATAAAGCTGTTAGGGCCTACATAAAGCTGTTAAAGCTGTCAGCCTACATAAAGCTGTAAAGCTGTCAGGGCCTACATAAAGCTGTTAGGGCCTACATAAAGCTGTCAGGGCCTACATAAAGCTGTTAGGGCCTACATAAAGCTGTTAGGGCCTACATAAAGCTGTTAGGGCCTACATAAAGCTGTTAGGGCCTACATAAAGCTGTCAGGGCCTACATAAAGCTGTTAGGGCCTACATAAAGCTGTTAGGGCCTACATAAAGCTGTTAGGGCCTACATAAAGCTGTTAGGGCCTACATAAAGCTGTTAGGGACTACATAAAGCTGTCAGGGCCTACATAAAGCTGTTAGGGCCTACATAAAGCTGTTAGGGCCTACATAAAGCTGTTAGGGCCTACATAAAGCTGTTAGGGCCTACATAAAGCTGTTAGGGCCTACATAAAGCTGTTAGGGCCTACATAAAGCTGTTAGGGCCTACATAAAGCTGTTAGGGCCTACATAAAGCTGTTAGGGCCTACATAAAGCTGTCAGGGCCTACATAAAGCTGTCAGGGCCTACATAAAGCTGTTAGGGCCTACATAAAGCTGTTACAGCCTACATAAAGCTGTTAGGGCCTACATAAAGCTGTCAGGGCCTACATAAAGCTGTTAGGGCCTACATAAAGCTGTTAGGGCCTACATAAAGCTGTCAGGGCCTACATAAAGCTGTTAGGGCCTACATAAAGCTGTCAGGGCCTACATAAAGCTGTTAGGGCCTACATAAAGCTGTCAGGGCCTACATAAAGCTGTCAGGGCCTACATAAAGCTGTTAGGGCCTACATAAAGCAGGGCCTACATAAAGCTGTTAGGGCCTACATAAAGCTGTTAGGGCCTACATAAAGCTGTTAGGGCCTACATAAAGCTGTTAGGGCCTACATAAAGCTGTTAGGGCCTACATAAAGCTGTTAGGGCCTACATAAAGCTGTCAGGGCCTACATAAAGCTGTTACAGCCTACATAAAGCTGTCAGGGCCTACATAAAGCTGTCAGGGCCTACATAAAGCTGTCAGGGCCTACATAAAGCTGTTAGGGCCTACATAAAGCTGTTAGGGCCTACATAAAGCTGTTAGGGCCTACATAAAGCTGTTAGGGCCTACATAAAGCTGTCAGGGCCTACATAAAGCTGTCAGGGCCTACATAAAGCTGTTAGGGCCTACATAAAGCTGTCAGGGCCTACATAAAGCTGTCAGGGCCTACATAAAGCTGTTAGGGACTACATAAAGCTGTTAGGGCCTACATAAAGCTGTTAGGGCCTACATAAAGCTGTCAGGGCCTACATAAAGCTGTTAGGGCCTACATAAAGCTGTCAGGGCCTACATAAAGCTGTTAGGGCCTACATAAAGCTGTTAGGGCCTACATAAAGCCTGTAAAGCTGTTAGGGCCTACATAAAGCTGTTAGGGCCTACATAAAGCTGTTAGGGCCTACATAAAGCTGTTAGGGCCTAAAGCATAAAAAGCTGTCAGGGCCTACATAAAGCTGTTAGGGCCTACATAAAGCTGTCAGGGCCTACATAAAGCTGTCAGGGCCTACATAAAGCTGTCAGGGCCTACATAAAGCTGTCAGGGCCTACATAAAGCTGTCAGGGCCTACATAAAGCTGTCAGGGCCTACATAAAGCTGTTAGGGCCTACATAAAGCTGTCCTACATAAAGCTGTCAGGGCCTACATAAAGCTGTTAGGGCAGGGGGACTACATAAAGCTGTCAGGGCCTACATAAAGCTGTCAGGGACTACATAAAGCTGTCAGGGCCTACATAAAGCATAAAGCTGTTAGGGCCTACATAAAGCTGTCAGGGCCTACATAAAGCTGTCAGGGCCTACATAAAGCTGTCAGGGCCTACATAAAGCTGTCAGGGCCTACATAAAGCTGTCAGGGCCTACATAAAGCTGTTAGGGCCTACATAAAGCTGTTAGGGCCTACATAAAGCTGTTAGGGCCTACATAAAGCTGTTAGGGCCTACATAAAGCTGTTAGGGCCTACATAAAGCTTAGGGCCTACATAAAGCTGTCAGGGCCTACATAAAGCTGTTAGGGCCTACATAAAGCTGTTAGGGCCTACATAAAGCTGTCAGGGCCTACATAAAGCTGTCAGGGCCTACATAAAGCTGTTAGGGCCTACATAAAGCTGTTAGGGCCTACATAAAGCTAAGGGCCTACATAAAGCTTAGGGCCTACATAAAGCTGTTAGGGCCTACATAAAGCTGTTAGGGCCTACATAAAGCTGTCAGGGCCTACATAAAGCTGTCAGGGCCTACATAAAGCTGTTAGGGCCTACATAAAGCTGTTAGGGCCTACATAAAGCTGTTAGGGCCTACATAAAGCTGTTAGGGCCTACATAAAGCTGTCAGGGCCTACATAAAGCTGTCAGGGCCTACATAAAGCTGTCAGGGCCTACATAAAGCTGTCAGGGCCTACATAAAGCTGTCAGGGCCTACATAAAGCTGTTAGGGCCTACATAAAGCTGTCAGGGCCTACATAAAGCTGTTAGGGCCTACATAAAGCTGTCAGGGCCTACATAAAGCTGTCAGGGCCTACATAAAGCTGTCAGGGCCTACATAAAGCTGTCAGGGCCTACATAAAGCTGTCAGGGCCTACATAAAGCTGTCAGGGCCTACATAAAGCTGTTAGGGCCTACATAAAGCTGTTAGGGCCTACATAAAGCTGTTAGGGCCTACATAAAGCTGTTAGGGCCTACATAAAGCTGTCAGGGCCTACATAAAGCTGTTAGGGCCTACATAAAGCTGTTAGGGCCTACATAAAGCTGTTAGGGCCTACATAAAGCTGTTAGGGCCTACATAAAGCTGTTAGGCCTACATAAAGCCTACATAAAGCTGTCAGGGCTACATAAAGCTGTCAGGGCCTACATAAAGCTGTCAGGGCCTACATAAAGCTGTTAGGGCCTACATAAAGCTGTCAGGGACTACATAAAGCTGTCAGGGCCTACATAAAGCTGTCAGGGCCTACATAAAGCTGTCAGGGCCTACATAAAGCTGTCAGGGCCTACATAAAGCTGTTACAGCCTACATAAAGCTGTTAGGGCCTACATAAAGCTGTCAGGGCCTACATAAAGCTGTTAGGGCCTACATAAAGCTGTTAGGGCCTACATAAAGCTGTTAGGGCCTACATAAAGCTGTCAGGGCCTACATAAAGCTGTCAGGGCCTACATAAAGCTGTCAGGGCCTACATAAAGCTGTTAGGGCCTACATAAAGCTGTCAGGGCCTACATAAAGCTGTCAGGGGTCCTACATAAAGCTGTCAGGGTCCTCAGGGCCTACATAAAGCTGTTAGGGCCTACATAAAGCTGTTACAGGGCCTACATAAAGCTGTTAGGGCCTACATAAAGCTGTTAGGGCCTACATAAAGCTGTTAGGGCCTACATAAAGCTGTCAGGGCCTACATAAAGCTGTTACATAAAGCTGTCTACACATAAAGCTGTCAGGGCCTACATAAAGCTGTTAGGGCCTACATAAAGCTGTACATACAGGGCCTACATAAAGCTGTCAGGGCCTACATAAAGCTGTCAGGGCCTACATAAAGCTGTACATAGGGCCTACATAAAGCTGTCAGGGCCTACATAAAGCTGTTAGGGCCTACATAAAGCTGTCAGGGCCTACATAAAGCTGTTAGGGCCTACATAAAGCTGTTAGGGCCTACATAAAGCTGTTAGGGCCTACATAAAGCTGTTAGGCCCTACATAAAGCTGCTAGGGCCTACATAAAGCTGTTAGGGCCTACATAAAGTAGTTAGGGCCTACATAAAGCTGTCAGGGGTCCTACATAAAGCTGTCAGGGCCTACATAAAGCTGTTAGGGCCTACATAAAGCTGTCAGGGCCTACATAAAGCTGTTGGGCCTACATAAAGGGCCTACATAAAGCTGTTAGGGCCTACATAAAGCTGTCAGGGCCTACATAAAGCTGTTAGGGCCTACATAAAGCTGTTAGGGCCTACATAAAGCTGTCAGGGCCTACATAAAGCTGTCAGGGCCTACATAAAGCTGTCAGGGCCTACATAAAGCTGTTAGGGCCTACATAAAGCTGTTAGGGCCTACATAAAGCTGTTAGGGCCTACATAAAGCTGTTAGGGCCTACATAAAGCTGTTAGGGCCTACATAAAGCTGTTAGGGCCTACATAAAGCTGTCAGGGACTAATAAAGCTGTCAGGGCCTACATAAAGCTGTTAGGCCTACATAAAGCTGTTAGGGCCTACATAAAGCTGTCAGGGCCTACATAAAGCTGTTAGGGCCTACATAAAGCTGTCCTAGGGCCTACATAAAGCTGTTAGGGCCTACATAAAGCTGTCAGGGCCTACATAAAGGGCCTACATAAAGCTGTCAGGGCCTACATAAAGCTGTCAGGGGTCCTACATAAAGCTGTTAGGGCCTACATAAAGCTGTTAGGGCCTACACAAAGCTGTTAGGGCCTACATAAAGCTGTTAGGCCCTACATAAAGCTGCTAGGGCCTACATAAAGCTGTTAGGGCCTACATAAAGCTGTTAGGGCCTACATAAAGCTGTCAGGGCCTACATAAAGCTGTCAGGGCCTACATAAAGCTGTCAGGGCCTACATAAAGCTGTTAGGGCCTACATAAAGCTGTCAGGGCCTACATAAAGCTGTCAGGGACTACATAAAGCTGTCAGGGCCTACATAAAGCTGTTACAGCCTACATAAAGCTGTTAGGGCCTACATAAAGCTGTTAGGGCCTACATAAAGCTGTTAGGGCCTACATAAAGCTGTTAGGGCCTACATAAAGCTGTCAGGGCCTACATAAAGCTGTCAGGGCCTACATAAAGCTGTTAGGGCCTACATAAAGCTGTTAGGGACTACATAAAGCTGTCAGGGCCTACATAAAGCTGTCAGGGCCTACATAAAGCTGTTAGGGCCTACATAAAGCTGTCAGGGCCTACATAAAGCTGTCAGGGCCTACATAAAGCTGTTAGGGCCTACATAAAGCTGTTAGGGCCTACATAAAGCTGGGCCTAGGGGGCCTACATAAAGCTGTTAGGGCCTACATAAAGCTGTTAGGGCCTACATAAAGCTGTTAGGGCCTACATAAAGCTGTCAGGGCCTACATAAAGCTGTTAGGGGTCCTACATAAAGCTGTCAGGGCCTACATAAAGCTGTCAGGGCCTACATAAAGCTGTCAGGGGTCCTACATAAAGCTGTTAGGGCCTACATAAAGCTGTTAGGCCCTACATAAAGCTGCTAGGGCCTACATAAAGCTGTTAGGGCCTACATAAAGTAGTTAGGGCCTACATAAAGCTGTTAGGGCCTACATAAAGCTGTCAGGGCCTACATAAAGCTGTCAGGGCCTACATAAAGCTGTCAGGGACTACATAAAGCTGTCAGGGCCTACATAAAGCTGTTACGGCCTACATAAAGCTGTTAGCTGTCAGGGCCTACATAAAGCTGTCAGGGCCTACATAAAGCTGTTAGGGCCTACATAAAGCTGTTAGGGCCTACATAAAGCTGTTAGGGCCTACATAAAGCTGTTAGGGCCTACATAAAGCTGTTAGGGCCTACATAAAGCTGTTAGGGCCTACATAAAGCTACATACATAAAGCTGTCAGGGCCTACATAAAGCTGTCAGGGGTCCTACATAAAGCTGTCAGGGCCTACATAAAGCTGTTAGGGCCTACATAAAGCTGTCAGGGCCTACATAAAGCTGTCAGGGCCTACATAAAGCTGTCAGGGCCTACATAAAGCTGTCAGGGCCTACATAAAGCTGTCAGGGCCTACATAAAGCTGTTAGGGCCTACATAAAGCTGTTAGGGCCTACATAAAGCTGTCAGGGCCTACATAAAGCTGTTAGGGCCTACATAAAGCTGTTAGGGCCTACATAAAGCTGTTAGGGCCTACATAAAGCTGTCAGGGCCTACATAAAGCTGTCAGGGCCTACATAAAGCTGTCAGGGCCTACATAAAGCTGTCAGGGCCTACATAAAGCTGTCAGGGCCTACATAAAGCTGTCAGGGCCTACATAAAGCTGTTAGGGCCTACATAAAGCTGTCAGGGCCTACATAAAGCTGTTAGGGCCTACATAAAGCTGTTAGGGCCTACATAAAGCTGTTAGGGCCTACATAAAGCTGTTACAGCCTACATAAAGCTGTCAGGGCCTACATAAAGCTGTTAGGGCCTACATAAAGCTGTTAGGGCCTACATAAAGCTGTTAGGGCCTACATAAAGCTGTTAGGGCCTACATAAAGCTGTCAGGGCCTACATAAAGCTGTCAGGGCCTACATAAAGCTGTCAGGGGTCCTACATAAAGCTGTTAGGGCCTACATAAAGCTGTTAGGGCCTACACAAAGCTGTTAGGGCCTACATAAAGCTGTTAGGCCCTACATAAAGCTGCTAGGGCCTACATAAAGCTGTTAGGGCCTACATAAAGCTGTTAGGGCCTACATAAAGCTGTCAGGGCCTACATAAAGCTGTCAGGGCCTACATAAAGCTGTCAGGGCCTACATAAAGCTGTTAGGGCCTACATAAAGCTGTCAGGGCCTACATAAAGCTGTCAGGGCCTACATAAAGCTGTCAGGGCCTACATAAAGCTGTTAGGGCCTACATAAAGCTGTACATAAAGGTTAGGGGCTACATAAAGCTGTTAGGGCCTACATAAAGCTGTTAGGGCCTACATAAAGCTGTCATAAAGGGGCCTACATAAAGCTGTCAGGGCCTACATAAAGCTGTCAGGGCCTACATAAAGCTGTTAGGGCCTACATAAAGCTGTCAGGGCCTACATAAAGCTGTTAGGGCCTACATAAAGCTGTCAGGGCCTACATAAAGCTGTCAGGGCCTACATAAAGCTGTTAGGGCCTACATAAAGCTGTTAGGGCCTACATAAAGCTGTTAGGGCCTACATAAAGCTGTTAGGGCCTAGGGCCTACATAAAGCTGTTAGGCCCTACATAAAGCTGTTAGGGCCTACAAAAGCTGTCAGGGCCTACATAAAGCTGTTAGGGCCTACATAAAGCTGTCAGGGCCTACATAAAGCTGTTAGGGCCTACATAAAGCTGTTAGGGACTACATAAAGCTGTCAGGGCCTACATAAAGCTGTTAGGGCCTACATAAAGCTGTTAGGGCCTACATAAAGCTGTTAGGGCCTAGGCTGTTAGGCCTACATAAAGCTGTCAGGGCCTACATAAAGCTGTGGGACTTAAAGCTGTTAGGGCCTACATAAAGCTGTTAGGGCCTACATAAAGCTGTTAGGGCCTAAAGCTGTAGGGCCTACATAAAGCTGTTAGGGCCTACATAAAGCTGTCAGGGCCTACATAAAGCTGTTAGGGCCTACATAAAGCTGTTAGGGCCTACATAAAGCTGTTAGGGCCTACATAAAGCTGTTAGGGCCTACATAAAGCTGTTAGGGCCTACATAAAGCTGTTAGGGCCTACATAAAGCTGTTAGGGCCTACATAAAGCTGTTAGGGCCTACATAAAGCTGTCAGGGCCTACATAAAGCTGTCAGGGCCTACATAAAGCTGTTAGGACCTACATAAAGCTGTTACATAAAGGCCTACATAAAGCTGTTAGGGCCTACATAAAGCTGTTAGGGCCTACATAAAGCTGTTAGGGCCTACATAAAGCTGTTAGGGCCTACATAAAGCTGTCAGGGGTCCTACATAAAGCTGTTAGGGCCTACATAAAGCTGTCAGGGCCTACATAAAGCTGTTAGGGCCTACATAAAGCTGTCAGGGCCTACATAAAGCTGTTAGGGCCTACATAAAGCTGTTAGCCTACATAAAGCTGTTAGGGCCTACATAAAGCTGTTAGGGCCTACATAATAAAGCTGTTAGGGCCTACATAAAGCTGTCAGGGCCTACATAAAGCTGTCAGGGCCTACATAAAGCTGTTAGGGCCTACATAAAGCTGTCAGGGCCTACATAAAGCTGTCAGGGACTACATAAAGCTGTCAGGGCCTACATAAAGCTGTTACATAAAGCTGTCCTACATAAAGCTGTTAGGGCCTACATAAAGCTGTCAGGGCCTACATAAAGCTGTCAGGGCCTACATAAAGCTGTTAGGGCCTACATAAAGCTGTTAGGGCCTACATAAAGCTGTTAGGGCCTACATAAAGCTGTTAGGGCCTACATAAAGCTGTCAGGGCCTACATAAAGCTGTCAGGGCTGTCAGGGCCTACATAAAGCTGTTAGGGCCTACATAAAGCTGTCAGGGGCCTACATAAAGCTGTCAGGGCCTACATAAAGCTGTTAGGGCCTACATAAAGCTGTTAGGGCCTACATAAAGCTGTTAGGGCCTACATAAAGCTGTCAGGGCCTACATAAAGCTGGGCCTTAGGTTAGCCTACATAAAGCTGTTAGGGCCTACATAAAGCTGTTAGGGCCTACATAAAGCTGTTAGGGCCTACATAAAGCTGTCAGGGCCTACATAAAGCTGTTAGGGGTCCTACATAAAGCTGTCAGGGCCTACATAAAGCTGTTAGGGCCTACATAAAGCTGTTAGGGCCTACATAAAGCTGTTACAGCCTACATAAAGCTGTTAGGGCCTACATAAAGCTGTTAGGGCAGGGGCCTACATAAAGCTGTTAGGGCCTACATAAAGCTGTCAGGGCCTACATAAAGCTGTTAGGGCCTACATAAAGCTGTTAGGGCCTACATAAAGCTGTTAGGGCCTACATAAAGCTGTTAGGGCCTACATAAAGCTGTTAGGGCCTACATAAAGCTGTTAGGGCCTACATAAAGCTGTTAGGGCCTACATAAAGCTGTCAGGGCCTACATAAAGCTGTCAGGGCCTACATAAAGCTGTTAGGGCCTACATAAAGCTGTTAGGGCCTACATAAAGCTGTTAGGGCCTACATAAAGCTGTTAGGGCCTACATAAAGCTGTTAGGGCCTAGGGCCTACATAAAGCTGTTAGGCCTACATAAAGCTGTTAGGCCTACATAAAGCTGTCAGGGCCTACATAAAGCTGTTAGGCCTACATAAAGCTGTACAGGTTAGGGCCTACATAAAGCTGTCAGGGGCCTACATAAAGCTGTTAGGGCCTACATAAAGCTGTTAGGGCCTACATAAAGCTGTCAGGGGTCCTACATAAAGCTGTCAGGGCCTACATAAAGCTGTCAGGGCCTACATAAAGCTGTCAGGGCCTACATAAAGCTGTTAGGGCCCTACATAAAGCTGTTAGGGCCTACATAAAGCTGTTAGGGCCTACATAAAGCTGTTAGGGCCTACATAAAGCTGTTAGGGCCTACATAAAGCTGTCAGGGCCTACATAAAGCTGTCAGGGCCTACATAAAGCTGTCAGGGCCTACATAAAGCTGTTAGGGCCTACATAAAGTAGTTAGGGCCTACATAAAGCTGTTAGGGCCTACATAAAGCTGTCAGGGACTACATAAAGCTGTCAGGGCCTACATAAAGCTGTCAGGGACTACATAAAGCTGTCAGGGCCTACATAAAGCTGTTACGGCCTACATAAAGCTGTTAGGGCCTACATAAAGCTGTTAGGGCCTACATAAAGCTGTTAGGGCTAGGGCCTACATAAAGCTGTTAGGCCCTACATAAAGCTGTCAGGGCCTACATAAAGCTGTTAGGGCCTACATAAAGCTGTTAGGGCCTACATAAAGCTGTCAGGGCCTACATAAAGCTGTCAGGGCCTACATAAAGCTGTCAGGGCCTACATAAAGCTGTCAGGGCCTACATAAAGCTGTCAGGGGTCCTACATAAAGCTGTTAGGGCCTACATAAAGCTATCAGGGCCTACATAAAGCTGTCAGGGCCTACATAAAGCTGTTACAGCCTACATAGGGCCTACATAAAGCTGCTGTCAGGGCCTACATAAAGCTGTCAGGGCCTACATAAAGCTGTCAGGGGCTACATAAAGCTGTCAGGGCCTACATAAAGCTGTTAGGCCCTACATAAAGCTGCTAGGGCCTACATAAAGCTGTTAGGGCCTACATAAAGTAGTTAGGGCCTACATAAAGCTGTCAGGGGTCCTACATAAAGCTGTCAGGGCCTACATAAAGCTGTTAGGGCCTACATAAAGCTGTCAGGGCCTAAGGGCCTACATAAAGCTGTTAGGGGGCCTACATAAAGCTGTTAGGGCCTACATAAAGCTGTCAGGGCCTACATAAAGCTGTCAGGGCCTACATAAAGCTGTTAGGCCTACATAAAGCTGTCAGGGCCTACATAAAGCTGTCAGGGCCTACATAAAGCTGTCAGGGCCTACATAAAGCTGTCAGGGCCTACATAAAGCTGTTAGGGCCTACATAAAGCTGTTAGGGCCTACATAAAGCTGTTAGGGCCTACATAAAGCTGTTAGGGCCTACATAAAGCTGTCAGGGCCTACATAAAGCTGTCAGGGCCTACATAAAGCTGGCCTACATAAAGCTGTCAGGGCCTACATAAAGCTGTCAGGGCCTACATAAAGCTGTTAGGGCCTACATAAAGCTGTTAGGCCTACATAAAGCTGTCAGGGCCTACATAAAGCTGTCAGGGCCTAGGGCCTACATAAAGCTGCCTACATAAAGTAGGGCCTACATAAAGCTGTCAGGGCCTACATAAAGCTGTCAGGGCCTACATAAAGCTGTTAGGGCCTACATAAAGCTGTCAGGGGTCCTACATAAAGCTGTCAGGGCCTACATAAAGCTGTTAGGGACTACATAAAGCTGTTAGGGACTACATAAAGCTGTCAGGGCCTACATAAAGCTGTTAGGGCCTACATAAAGCTGTTAGGGCCTACATAAAGCTGTCAGGGCCTACATAAAGCTGTCAGGGGTCCTAAGCTGTCAGCACATAAAGCTGTTAGGGCCTACATAAAGCTGTTAGGGCCTACATAAAGCTGTTAGGCCTACATAAAGCTGTCAGGGCCTACATAAAGCTGTTAGGGCCTACATAAAGCTGTCAGGGACTACATAAAGCTGTCAGGGCCTACATAAAGCTGTTAGACCCCTACATAAAGCTGGTAGGCCTACATAAAGCTGTCAGCCTACATAAAGCTGTTAGGGCCTACATAAAGCTGTACCTATAAAGCTGTCAGGGCCTACATAAAGCTGTTAGGGGTCCTACATAAAGCTGTTAGGGCCTACATAAAGCTGTTAGGGCCTACATAAAGCTGTTAGGGCCTACATAAAGCTGTTAGGCCTTACCCTACATAAAACTAAGGGACTACATAAAGCTGTTAGGGCCTACATAAAGCTGTCAGGGCCTACATAAAGCTGTCAGGGCCTACATAAAGCTGTTAGGGCCTACATAAAGCTGTTAGGGCCTACATAAAGCTGTTAGGGCCTACATAAAGCTGTTAGGGCCTACATAAAGCTGTTAGGGCTTACATAAAGCTGTTAGGGC
>NC_088409.1:104702355-104717355 GCF_034236695.1 Oncorhynchus nerka | reverse complement strand
CACACCACTACTAAATCTACTGTATTATAGACTCCTGTTACACACCACTACTAAATCTACTGTATTATAGAGTCCTGTTACACACCACTACTAAATCTACTGTATTATAGAGTCCTGTTAAACACCACTACTAAATCTACTGTATTATAGAGTCCTGTTACACACCACTACTAAATCTACTGTATTATAGAGTCCTGTTACACACCACTACTAAATCTACTATATTATAGACTCCTGTTACACACCACTACTAAATCTACTGTATTATAGAGTCATGTTACACACCACTACTAAATCTACTGTATTATAGAGTCCTGTTACACACCACTACTAAATCTACTGTATTATAGAGTCCTGTTACACACCACTACTACATCTACTGTATTATAGAGTCCTGTTACACACCACTACTAAATCTACTGTATTATAGAGTCCTGTTACACACCACTACTAAATCTACTGTATTATAGAGTCCTGTTACACACCACTACTAAATCTACTGTATTATAGACTCCTGTTACACACCACTACTAAATCTACTGTATTATAGAGTCCTGTTACACACCACTACTAAATCTACTGTATTATAGAGTCCTGTTACACACCACTACTAAATCTACTGTATTATAGAGTCCTGTTAAACACCACTACTAAATCTACTGTATTATAGAGTCCTGTTACACACCACTACTAAATCTACTGTATTATAGACTCCTGTTACACACCACTACTAAATCTACTGTATTATAGAGTCCTGTTACACACCACTACTAAATCTACTGTATTATAGAGTCCTGTTACACACCACTACTAAATCTACTGTATTATAGACTCCTGTTAAACACCACTACTAAATCTACTGTATTATAGAGTCCTGTTACACACCACTACTAAATCTACTGTATTATAGAGTCCTGTTACACACCACTACTAAATCTACTGTATTAAGAGTCCTGTTACACACCACTACTAAATCTACTGTATTATAGAGTCCTGTTACACACCACTACTAAATCTACTGTATTATAGAGTCCTGTTACACACCACTACTAAATCTACTGTATTATAGACTCCTGTTACACACCACTACTAAATCTACTGTATTATAGACTCCTGTTACACACCACTACTACATCTACTGTATTATAGAGTCCTGTTACACACCACTACTAAATCTACTGTATTATAGACTCCTGTTACACACCACTACTAAATCTACTGTATTATAGACTCCTGTTACACACCACTACTAAATCTACTGTATTATAGAGTCATGTTAAACACCACTACTAAATCTACTGTATTATAGAGTCCTGTTACACACCACTACTAAATCTACTGTATTGTAGACTCCTGTTACACACCACTACTAAATCTACTGTATTATAGACTCCTGTTACACACCACTACTAAATCTACTGTATTATAGACTCCTGTTACACACCACTACTAAATCTACTGTATTATAGAGTCATGTTAAACACCACTACTAAATCTACTGTATTATAGAGTCCTGTTACACACCACTACTAAATCTACTGTATTGTAGACTCCTGTTACACACCACTACTAAATCTACTGTATTATAGACTCCTGTTAAACACCACTACTAAATCTACTGTATTATAGACTCCTGTTAAACACCACTACTAAATCTACTGTATTATAGACTCCTGTTACACACCACTACTAAATCTACTGTATTATAGAGTCCTGTTACACACCACTACTAAATCTACTGTATTAGAGTCCTGTTACACACCACTACTAAATCTACTGTATTATAGAGTCCTGTTACACACCACTACTAAATCTACTGTATTATAGAGTCCTGTTACACACCACTACTAAATCTACTGTATTATAGACTCCTGTTACACACCACTACTAAATATACTGTATTATAGACTCCTGTTACACACCACTACTAAATCTACTGTATTATAGAGTCCTGTTAAACACCACTACTAAATCTACTGTATTATAGACTCCTGTTACACACCACTACTAAATCTACTGTATTATAGAGTCCTGTTACACACCACTACTAAATCTACTGTATTATAGAGTCCTGTTACACACCACTACTAAATCTACTGTATTATAGAGTCCTGTTACACACCACTACTAAATCTGCTGTATTATAGACTCCTGTTACACACCACTACTAAATCTACTGTATTATAGACTCCTGTTAAACACCACTACTAAATCTACTGTATTATAGAGTCCTGTTAAACACCACTACTAAATCTACTGTATTATAGAGTCCTGTTACACACCACTACTAAATCTAATGTATTATAGAGTCCTGTTAAACACCACTACTAAATCTACTGTATTATAGACTCCTGTTACACACCACTACTAAATCTACTGTATTATAGACTCCTGTTAAACACCACTACTAAATATACTGTATTATAGAGTCCTGTTAAACACCACTACTAAATCTACTGTATTATAGAGTCCTGTTACACACCACTACTAAATATAATGTATTATAGAGTCCTGTTACACACCACTACTAAATATACTGTATTATAGACTCCTGTTACACACCACTACTAAATCTACTGTATTATAGACTCCTGTTACACACCACTACTAAATCTACTGTATTATAGAGTCCTGTTAAACACCACTACTAAATCTACTGTATTATAGACTCCTGTTACACACCACTACTAAATCTAAATCTCCTGTATTATAGAGTCCTGTTACACACCACTATTAAATCTACTGTATTATAGAGTCCTGTTACACACCACTACTAAATCTACTGTATTATAGACTCCTGTTACACACCACTACTAAATCTACTGTATTATAGACTCCTGTTACACACCACTACTAAATCTACTGTATTATAGAGTCCTGTTAAACACCACTACTAAATCTACTGTATTATAGACTCCTGTTACACACCACTACTAAATCTACTGTATTATATAGTCCTGTTACACACCACTATTAAATCTACTGTATTATAGAGTCCTGTTACACACCACTACTAAATCTACTGTATTATAGAGTCCTGTTACACACCACTACTAAATCTACTGTATTATAGAGTCCTGTTACACACCACTACTAAATCTACTGTATTATAGAGTCCTGTTACACACCACTACTAAATATACTGTATTATAGACTCATGTTACACACCACTACTAAATCTACTGTATTATAGACTCCTGTTACACACCACTACTAAATCTACTGTATTATAGAGTCCTGTTACACACCACTACTAAATCTACTGTATTATAGAGTCCTGTTAAACACCACTACTAAATCTACTGTATTATAGAGTCCTGTTACACACCACTACTAAATCTACTGTATTATAGAGTCCTGTTACACACCACTACTAAATCTACTATATTATAGACTCCTGTTACACACCACTACTAAATCTACTGTATTATAGAGTCATGTTACACACCACTACTAAATCTACTGTATTATAGAGTCCTGTTACACACCACTACTAAATCTACTGTATTATAGAGTCCTGTTACACACCACTACTACATCTACTGTATTATAGAGTCCTGTTACACACCACTACTAAATCTACTGTATTATAGAGTCCTGTTACACACCACTACTAAATCTACTGTATTATAGAGTCCTGTTACACACCACTACTAAATCTACTGTATTATAGACTCCTGTTACACACCACTACTAAATCTACTGTATTATAGAGTCCTGTTACACACCACTACTAAATCTACTGTATTATAGAGTCCTGTTACACACCACTACTAAATCTACTGTATTATAGAGTCCTGTTAAACACCACTACTAAATCTACTGTATTATAGAGTCCTGTTACACACCACTACTAAATCTACTGTATTATAGACTCCTGTTACACACCACTACTAAATCTACTGTATTATAGAGTCCTGTTACACACCACTACTAAATCTACTGTATTATAGACTCCTGTTAAACACCACTACTAAATCTACTGTATTATAGAGTCCTGTTACACACCACTACTAAATCTACTGTATTATAGAGTCCTGTTACACACCACTACTAAATCTACTGTATTAAGAGTCCTGTTACACACCACTACTAAATCTACTGTATTATAGAGTCCTGTTACACACCACTACTAAATCTACTGTATTATAGAGTCCTGTTACACACCACTACTAAATCTACTGTATTATAGACTCCTGTTACACACCACTACTAAATCTACTGTATTATAGACTCCTGTTACACACCACTACTACATCTACTGTATTATAGAGTCCTGTTACACACCACTACTAAATCTACTGTATTATAGACTCCTGTTACACACCACTACTAAATCTACTGTATTATAGACTCCTGTTACACACCACTACTAAATCTACTGTATTATAGAGTCATGTTAAACACCACTACTAAATCTACTGTATTATAGAGTCCTGTTACACACCACTACTAAATCTACTGTATTGTAGACTCCTGTTACACACCACTACTAAATCTACTGTATTATAGACTCCTGTTACACACCACTACTAAATCTACTGTATTATAGACTCCTGTTACACACCACTACTAAATCTACTGTATTATAGAGTCATGTTAAACACCACTACTAAATCTACTGTATTATAGAGTCCTGTTACACACCACTACTAAATCTACTGTATTGTAGACTCCTGTTACACACCACTACTAAATCTACTGTATTATAGACTCCTGTTAAACACCACTACTAAATCTACTGTATTATAGACTCCTGTTAAACACCACTACTAAATCTACTGTATTATAGACTCCTGTTACACACCACTACTAAATCTACTGTATTATAGAGTCCTGTTACACACCACTACTAAATCTACTGTATTAGAGTCCTGTTACACACCACTACTAAATCTACTGTATTATAGAGTCCTGTTACACACCACTACTAAATCTACTGTATTATAGAGTCCTGTTACACACCACTACTAAATCTACTGTATTATAGACTCCTGTTACACACCACTACTAAATATACTGTATTATAGACTCCTGTTACACACCACTACTAAATCTACTGTATTATAGAGTCCTGTTAAACACCACTACTAAATCTACTGTATTATAGACTCCTGTTACACACCACTACTAAATCTACTGTATTATAGAGTCCTGTTACACACCACTACTAAATCTACTGTATTATAGAGTCCTGTTACACACCACTACTAAATCTACTGTATTATAGAGTCCTGTTACACACCACTACTAAATCTGCTGTATTATAGACTCCTGTTACACACCACTACTAAATCTACTGTATTATAGACTCCTGTTAAACACCACTACTAAATCTACTGTATTATAGAGTCCTGTTAAACACCACTACTAAATCTACTGTATTATAGAGTCCTGTTACACACCACTACTAAATCTAATGTATTATAGAGTCCTGTTAAACACCACTACTAAATCTACTGTATTATAGACTCCTGTTACACACCACTACTAAATCTACTGTATTATAGACTCCTGTTAAACACCACTACTAAATATACTGTATTATAGAGTCCTGTTAAACACCACTACTAAATCTACTGTATTATAGAGTCCTGTTACACACCACTACTAAATATAATGTATTATAGAGTCCTGTTACACACCACTACTAAATATACTGTATTATAGACTCCTGTTACACACCACTACTAAATCTACTGTATTATAGACTCCTGTTACACACCACTACTAAATCTACTGTATTATAGAGTCCTGTTAAACACCACTACTAAATCTACTGTATTATAGACTCCTGTTACACACCACTACTAAATCTAAATCTCCTGTATTATAGAGTCCTGTTACACACCACTATTAAATCTACTGTATTATAGAGTCCTGTTACACACCACTACTAAATCTACTGTATTATAGACTCCTGTTACACACCACTACTAAATCTACTGTATTATAGACTCCTGTTACACACCACTACTAAATCTACTGTATTATAGAGTCCTGTTACACACCACTACTAAATCTAATGTATTATAGAGTCCTGTTAAACACCACTACTAAATCTACTGTATTATAGACTCCTGTTACACACCACTACTAAATCTACTGTATTATAGACTCCTGTTAAACACCACTACTAAATATACTGTATTATAGAGTCCTGTTAAACACCACTACTAAATCTACTGTATTATAGACTCCTGTTACACACCACTACTAAATCTACTGTATTATAGAGTCCTGTTAAACACCACTACTAAATCTACTGTATTATAGACTCCTGTTACACACCACTACTAAATCTACTGTATTATATAGTCCTGTTACACACCACTATTAAATCTACTGTATTATAGAGTCCTGTTACACACCACTACTAAATCTACTGTATTATAGAGTCCTGTTACACACCACTACTAAATCTACTGTATTATAGAGTCCTGTTACACACCACTACTAAATCTACTGTATTATAGACTCCTGTTACACACCACTACTAAATCTACTGTATTATAGACTCATGTTACACACCACTACTAAATCTACTGTATTATAGACTCCTGTTACACACCACTACTAAATCTACTGTATTATAGAGTCCTGTTACACACCACTACTAAATCTACTGTATTATAGAGTCCTGTTAAACACCACTACTAAATCTACTGTATTATAGAGTCCTGTTACACACCACTACTAAATCTACTGTATTATAGAGTCCTGTTACACACCACTACTAAATCTACTATATTATAGACTCCTGTTACACACCACTACTAAATCTACTGTATTATAGAGTCCTGTTACACACCACTACTAAATCTACTGTATTATAGAGTCCTGTTACACACCACTACTAAATCTACTGTATTATAGACTCCTGTTAAACACCACTACTAAATCTACTGTATTATAGAGTCCTGTTACACACCACTACTAAATCTACTGTATTATAGAGTCCTGTTACACACCACTACTAAATCTACTGTATTAAGAGTCCTGTTACACACCACTACTAAATCTACTGTATTATAGAGTCCTGTTACACACCACTACTAAATCTACTGTATTATAGAGTCCTGTTACACACCACTACTAAATCTACTGTATTATAGACTCCTGTTACACACCACTACTAAATCTACTGTATTATAGACTCCTGTTACACACCACTACTACATCTACTGTATTATAGAGTCCTGTTACACACCACTACTAAATCTACTGTATTATAGACTCCTGTTACACACCACTACTAAATCTACTGTATTATAGACTCCTGTTACACACCACTACTAAATCTACTGTATTATAGAGTCATGTTAAACACCACTACTAAATCTACTGTATTATAGAGTCCTGTTACACACCACTACTAAATCTACTGTATTGTAGACTCCTGTTACACACCACTACTAAATCTACTGTATTATAGACTCCTGTTACACACCACTACTAAATCTACTGTATTATAGACTCCTGTTACACACCACTACTAAATCTACTGTATTATAGAGTCATGTTAAACACCACTACTAAATCTACTGTATTATAGAGTCCTGTTACACACCACTACTAAATCTACTGTATTGTAGACTCCTGTTACACACCACTACTAAATCTACTGTATTATAGACTCCTGTTAAACACCACTACTAAATCTACTGTATTATAGACTCCTGTTAAACACCACTACTAAATCTACTGTATTATAGACTCCTGTTACACACCACTACTAAATCTACTGTATTATAGAGTCCTGTTACACACCACTACTAAATCTACTGTATTAGAGTCCTGTTACACACCACTACTAAATCTACTGTATTATAGAGTCCTGTTACACACCACTACTAAATCTACTGTATTATAGAGTCATGTTACACACCACTACTAAATCTACTGTATTATAGACTCCTGTTACACACCACTACTAAATATACTGTATTATAGACTCCTGTTACACACCACTACTAAATCTACTGTATTATAGAGTCCTGTTAAACACCACTACTAAATCTACTGTATTATAGACTCCTGTTACACACCACTACTAAATCTACTGTATTATAGAGTCCTGTTACACACCACTACTAAATCTACTGTATTATAGAGTCCTGTTACACACCACTACTAAATCTACTGTATTATAGAGTCCTGTTACACACCACTACTAAATCTGCTGTATTATAGACTCCTGTTACACACCACTACTAAATCTACTGTATTATAGAGTCCTGTTAAACACCACTACTAAATCTACTGTATTATAGACTCCTGTTACACACCACTACTAAATCTACTGTATTATAGAGTCCTGTTACACACCACTACTAAATCTACTGTATTATAGAGTCCTGTTACACACCACTATTAAATCTACTGTATTATAGAGTCCTGTTACACACCACTACTAAATCTACTGTATTATAGAGTCCTGTTACACACCACTACTAAATCTACTGTATTATAGACTCCTATTACACACCACTATTAAATATACTGTATTATAGAGTCCTGTTACACACCACTACTAAATCTACTGTATTATAGAGTCCTGTTACACACCACTACTAAATCTACTGTATTATAGACTCCTGTTACACACCACTACTAAATATACTGTATTATAGACTCCTGTTACACACCACTACTAAATCTACTGTATTATAGACTCCTGTTACACACCACTACTAAATCTACTGTATTATAGACTCCTGTTAAACACCACTACTAAATCTACTGTATTATAGACTCCTGTTACTACTGTATTATAGTATTGTTGGGGCGGCAGGTAGCCTAGTGGTTAGAGAGTTGGGCCAGTAATCGAAAGGTTGTTAGATTTAATCCCAGAGCTGACAAGGTAAAAATCTGTCGTTCTGCCCCTGTTCCCCGGTCGGCCGTCATTGTAAATAAGAATTTGTTCTTAACTGGGAGAGAGAGACAGCCTTGTTTTGTAAAGGTTCAATACTGTTTTTGTTTTGTTTTTTGAAATAGAGTCATGTTACAAAAAAATACAATCCATACTGCACTCTAGTACAGCTATCGATTCATCCATCCCACAGACTGTGGAAAAAACTTTAGAAGAATACACTTTTTCTTCTTTCTTTTTATAAATACTGCAATTCCTGCAAATTGTTATAAAGCAGCGAGTGATATAAATACTTTAAAAAAGGAGATGAAAATGACGATTGGTCTAATAAAGTGACACAGCATGGCTCTCATTGCCTGGGTCCCAAATGGCACCCTATTTGACCAGGGTCAAAATCAGTGCACTATACAGGGAATACGGTGCAGTGCACAATACAGGGAATATTATGGTGCCATTTGGAACACAGCTCCTGAGTTCCTCAGAAGAGGCAGATCCAGATGTATAATTTCTCCCAAAGGGGAAGGCAATAAAACCACATAGCTCAGACAGCTCCACAGCTGTGACCTCCCTAGGACAGCTTAAACATCCTACAGCCAGAGCAGACATGATGTCCATGGGACCTGGAAGACTTCTCAACTCCATGTGGGGTCATTACAACGGACATCATCTTTCTAACTAATGCAACTTTACTAAGCTGTCATAGACACTGACCAATGGCCTGCTGCCTACCTGCCTCCAGAGGCACCTACCTTAGTAGATAGCACGTTTTCCAGTAGATGACTGCCATTGGAGATGGGATTCGAAGGCAGCATCACATGATAACGTATTCAACCAAACGTAAGATTATTTACAATGTAGACACTGTAACGCCGTGAGATGGTGGGGCAGTGAACAACACGCTCACTGACTGAACAAACGGAGGTGGGATTGCCGACCCGGCGAAGGATACATCGATGCTGCCTTCAAAATTGCCCAAATGAAGGCAGCAATTTAAGGTACAGTACCTAGGGATTGGGATATGCCAATGTTGCCGCCCTGCCAATACATGCTGCCTCAAAAGGCAGTATCCTTGTGGATTGGGACAAAAGCTCTAAGCTCATCATCCAAGTCTTCATTCATGTCTCCTTGGTTATCTTTGGAGTACCCCCTGACCATAGAACCATAAAATGAACCTTCTCTAGTGATTCCATTTCTACGACCATTGAGCTACAGAGTCCGTATCCACAACGCATCTGAGAGAAGGTCCTAGGAATCCTGTTAAAACCTGTTTTAAGACAACAACTAAAAGTCCCAGCTCAGAGTAGGTTTTAGGATGATGTAAGACACTGCCCAGACAAAGTTTGAGCCGGGACTAAAATCAACTCGCAAAGGTTGATCTCAGCTGGTAATCGCAACAGTTTGAGGTACTGAAAAAGAAAGAGTGATGACGCTCATTGACATATTGACATTGTTGCAAATAATGGGGAATAACCAATCATGATGAAAGAGAGAAAGAGAGGGAGAGAGAAAGAAAAAGAGAGACCTACCCCCACCCCAACCAATCAACACCCCCCCCCCCCACATCAACCATGCCCACACCCCATTTAGGCCCCCTCAGATCAGATCTATGCCACTCCTGCCCAACCCATGCACCCCACCCCCGCAAAGAGGGCCTCAACAAGGAAGTCACACATATATACGTCCAGGTAGTGAGCGGGCAAACAGGCCCAACCCCCACTCTTACACTCGCCCAAGCCAATGGCATGTACCAGATGCTCAGCAGGCTCTGCTCACACTTACTGGCCTGAGGCCAAACCACGACCAACAACATTGGACACTTTATGGAACAAAAAGCCTTCACTATATCATCCTGGAATATCCAAGGTCTGAGGTCATCTGCCTTTGGCCTAAAGAGCAGGAACCCGGACTTCACCAAAGAAATCGGTAATACAGACATTGTCATCCTGCAAGAAACCTGGTATAGAGGAGACGGACCCACTGGTTGCCCTCTAGGTTACAGAGAGCTGGTAGTCCAATCCACCAAACTACCAGGTGTGAAACAGGGAAGGGACTCAGGGGTATGCTAATTTGCTATAGAGCAGACCTAACTCACTCCATTAAATTAATGGCTAGAAAGTCAAAAGAAAATGATATTAACAGAGAAAAATGTACTCCTGTGTGCTACCTATATCCCCCCACTAGAATACCAATACTTTAATGAAGACAGCTTCTCCATCCTGGAGGGGGAAATCAATCATTTCCAGGCCCAGGGACATGTACTAGTCTGTGGCGACCTAAATGCCAGAACCGGACAAGAACCTGACACCCTCAGCACACAGGGGGACAAACACCTGCCTGCAGGTGACAGCATTCCCTCCCACATATGCTCCCCTAGGCACAACTATGACAACATAACCAATAAAAACGGGTCACAACTCCATAGTCAATGGTAGGCTTCGAGGGGACTCCTATGATAGGTACACCTATAGCTCATCTCTTGGCAGTAGTACTGTAGACTACTTTATCACTGACCTCAACCCAGAGTCTCTCAGAGCGTTCACAGTCAGCCCACTGACACCCCTATCAGATCACAGCAACATCACAGTCTACTAGAACAGAGCACTACTCAATCATGAGGCATCAAAGCCAAAGGAACTAAGTAACATTAAGAAATGCTATAGATGGAAGGAATGCCGTTTGGAAACCTACCAAAAAACAATTAGGCAACAACAAATTCAATCCCTTCTAGACAATTTCCTGGACAAAAGGTTTCATTGTAATAGTGAAGGTGTAAACTTGGCAGTAGAAAATCTTAACAGTATATTTGACCTCTCAGCTTCCCTATCAAATCTAAAAATCTTAAATAGAAAACCGAAGAAAATTAACAACAATGACAAATGGTTTGATGAAGAATGCAAAAATCTAAGAAAGAAATTGAGAGACCTGTCCAGCCAAAAACATAGAGACCCGGAAAACCCGTGTCTACGCCTTCACTATGGTTAATCACTAAAACAATACAGAAATACACTACGGAAAAAGAAGGAACAGCACGTCAGAAATCAGCTCAATGTAATTGAAGAATCCATAGACTCTAACCACTTCTGGGAAAATTGGAAAACGCTAAACAAACAACAACACGAAGAATTAACTATCCAAAATGGAGATGTATGGGTAAACCACTTCTCCAATCTTTTTGCCTCTATAACAAAGAATAAAGAGCAAAAACATATACATGATCAAATACAAATCTTAGAATCAACTATTAAAGACTACCAGAACCCACTGGATTCTCCAATACCGTGAATGAGTTACAGGACAAAATAAAAACTATCCAACCCAAAAAAAGGTCTGTGGTGTTGATGGTATCCTTAATGAAATTATCAAATATACAGACAACAAATTCCAATTGGCTATACTAAAACTCTTTAACATCATCCTTAGCTCTGGCATCTTCCCCAATATTTGGAACCAAGGACTGATCACCCAAATCCACAAAAGTGTAGACAAATTTGACCCCAATAACTACTGTGGAATATGCGTCAACTGTAACCTTGGGAAAATCCTCTGCATTATCATTAACAGCAGACTCGTACATTTCCTCAATGAAAACAATGTACTGAGCAAATGTCAAATTAGAATACAGATCATACAGATCATGTATTCACCCTGCACACCCTAATTGACAACCAAAAAAACAAAACAAAACAAAGGCAAAGCCTTCTCATGCTTTGTTGATTTCAAAAAAGCTTTTGACTCGATTTGGCATGAGGGTCTGCTATACAAATTGATAGAAAGTGGTGTTGGGGGTAAAACATACGACATTATAAAATCCATGTACACAAACAAAAAGTGTGTGGTTAAAATTAGCAAAAAACACAGATTTCTTCACACGGGGTCGTGGGGTGAGACAGGGATGCAGCTTAAGCCCCACCCTCTTCAACATATATATCAACGAATTGGCGCGGGCACTAGAAAAGTCTGCAGCACCCGGCCTCACCCTACTAGAATCCGAAGTCTATTGTCTACTGTTTGCTGATGATCTGGTGCTTCTGTCACCAACCAAGGAGGACCTACAGCAGCACCTAGATCTTCGCAACAGATTCTGTCAGACCTGGGCCCTGACAGTAAATCTCAGTAAGACCAAAATAATGGTGTTCCAAAAAAGGTCCAGTTGCCAGGACCACAAATACAAATTCCATCTAGACACTGTATCAAATGGAGAGGAGAGGAAGAGGGTACTTCATGAACCTCAAAATAACTTTCCAGCCAGAGGGAATAACAGGCTATTAGTATGGAATAGAACAGAACATATACTTTATTGTACTTACTAAACTCAGCAAAAAAAAAGTCATCTCACTGTCAACTGCGTTTATTTTCAGAAAAATTAACATATGTACATATTTGTATGAACATAACAAGAGTCAACAACCGAGACATAAATTGAACAAGTTCCACTGACGTGACTAACATAAATTGAATACTGAGTCCCTGAACAAAGGGGTGTCAAAATCAAAAATAACAGTCAGTATCTGGTGTGGCCACCAGCTGCATTAAGTACTGCAGTGCATCTTCTCCTCATGGACTGCACCAGATTTGCCTGTTCTTGCTGTGAGATGTTACCCCACTCTTCCACCAAGGCACCTGCAAGTTCCCGGACATTTCTGGGGGGAAAGGCCCTAGCCCTCACCCTCCGATCCAACAGGTCCCAGACTTGCTCAATGGGATTGAGAGCCGGGCTTTTCGCTGACCATGGCAGAACACTGACATTCCTGTCTTGCAGGAAATCCCACACAGAACAAGCAGTATGGCTGGCGGCATTGTCATGCTGGAGGGTCATGTCAGGATGAGCCTGCCGGAAGGGTACCACATGAGGGAGGAGGATGTCTTCCCTGTAACGCACAGCTTTGAGATTGCCTGTGACCATGACGGACCATCCACCTCCAAATCGATCCCGCTCCAGAGTACAGGCCTCGGTGTAACGCTCATTCCTTCGATGATAAACGGAATCCGATCATCACCCCTGGCGAGACAAAACCGTGACTCGTCAGTAAAGAGCACTTTTTGCTGGTCCTGTCTGGTCCAGCGACGGTGGGTTTGTGCCCATAGGCGACGTTGTTGCTGGTGATGTCTGGTGAGGACCTGCCTTACAACAGACCTACAAGCCCTCAGTCCAGCCTCTCTCAGCCTATTGCGGACAGTCTGAGCACTAATCGAGGAATTGTGCGTTCCTGGTGTAACTCGGGCAGTTATTGTTGCCATCCTGTAACTGTCCCGCAGGTGTGATGTTCGGATGCACCGGTCCTGTGCAGGTGTTTTTACACGTGGTCTGCCACTGCAAGGGTGATTAGCTGTCCGTCCTGTCTCCCTGTAGCGCTGTCTTAGGCGTTTCACAGTACGGACATTGCAATTTATTGCCCTGGTCACATCTGGTCCTCATGCCTCCTTGCAGCATGCCTAAGACACATTAACGCAGATGAGCAGGGACCCTGGGCATCTTTCTTTTGATGTTTGTCAGAGTCAGTAGAAAGGCCTCTTTAGTGTCCTAAGTTTTCATAACTGTGACCTTAATTGCCTACCGTCTGTAAGCTGTGAGTGTATTAATGACCGTTCCACAGGTGAATGTTCATTAATTGTTTATTGAACAAGCATGGGAAACAGTGTTTATTAAAAACTTCACAATGAAGATCTGGGAAGTTATTTAGATTTTTACAAATTTCATTGAAAGAGATGGTCCTGAAAAAGGGACGTTTCTTTTTTAGCTGAGTTTATATGCAACTTCAAACAGTACTGACTCACACACACACACACACACACACACACACACACACACACACACACACACACACACACACACACACACACACACACACACACACACGTGGTAAAGCAATGTTTTCTAATTGGCTGCAGAGGATTATTTTTATTTCCTCTCTCTACTCTGTCAAACACTCCCACCATCATCAAATAATGTAAGACTGACATTCTCAGTGTTACCAGACAGTGTTCAGACTGATAGACTCAGTATTGGTGTACCAGACAGTGTTCAGACTGATAGACTCAGTATTGGTGTACCAGACAGTGTTCAGACTTATAGACTCAGTATTGGTGTACCAGACAGTGTTCAGACTGATAGGCTCAGTGTTGGTGTA